>NC_137900.1:86944181-87081681 GCF_963455335.1 Martes martes
GAGGAATGAGACTGAAGTCTGGTAGTTATTAGTATAAAGAGGGTCAGCTGCAGAGACTGGTACCAAGCAGAGGCTCTCATGGTAATGATGCTGCTATTTATAGATCCCCATTTCATTAGTTGCAGAGTTTCAAGGAAGAGATTTTCTCTAGGGGAAATGGATACTTGAAGTTCATTTTCTTCCTCACATTAAGGCAGAAACGTGAACAACCTTCAGTATAGGACATGCGATTACAGTATTTTTACAGGGGCAGTTTATTCCCTAAATATATTTGCAACAGTAAATGTAAATTTAAAACATAATGTAGGAATTCAGAAATGCTAGTTGCTATTCTGGCTGAGCGCCACTTTACGTACATTGTTTTATTACCTTTCTTGCTATATATTTCTTGTAAAAATGATTAAATTTTCAGAAACTATGCAGAGCTGAATACAACCATAGCTGTAGTCCCTTTCTTTGAGAGTGCTCTAAGGCCTGCGAAAGAGTTAACTGATTGCAAGAAGAGTAGTTTCCAAAAAAATACGGTCCACCCACAATGTGTATCTGTTATATATTTGTAATATAGGTAATTGTGCTTTGCTTCTTGAATTCTTGACATTTGAGTTATTTTTTTCCCTTTAAGAGAATATTTACTTAGTTAGTATTCACTTAATTAGAACTGACTGTTTAATGTTTTCTGGGAGGGTATTTATGGTATTTTCTTTGCTATATTTGCATTCCAGAAATTAAGTCCCCCTGCCATTATTCGGCGAGCCTTTCATACATTAGAATGATGAATTGAAAGCAGAAATGGGAAAAAGACTGCAATGCAATGAAAATTTAATCAGCGTCTTCTGCTGCTTTAATAAGGCAAATAATTCTTATTGGCCGCTGTGTTAAGGTTTCTAATATTTAATTCATAACAAACCTTGCATTATTCTGCAGTAGCATCGACAGCTCCACTTTGCTGCCTGCCAACAGGCAACCATAAAAACTTAAAAGCAGATGTAAATGTCTAAAACAAGGAGAATGATTAGATCTAAAGCGGTCAAAAAAATCAACAATATTGTGAAAGAGTTTGATGGATCTCTATATTTAGATGCAAAAATGATATTAATTAAACTCACTTGAGGAGATTTTTGTTGGAGTTTGAGGTAACCTTTTACAAAGCATAGCCTTTAGTGCCTGACCAGAGACTCCAAAGGGAAGCAAATGTCAATACAGTGTTGATAATAAGGTTCTTGAAACTGGACACAAACTCTGCCATTAATGCTAGAAGTATCTGGTTTATATTCCTGTGTATGTGAATTCTTTCAGCAAATATAGTGCTAAAATTGAGCTAATGGAGTAAAATGTTTTATCTTCAATTAACCCAGTTTGAGAAAAGCAGTAGCTTTCACATTCTAATTTTTGTTTGAAATGCCTTTTAAAAAATTTTTATGACAGAATTAAAGAGAACATATGTTTTTATTTCCTAACCTGAATTTAATGATTCTGTGAATAATAGTATTCCTCTTTCTAGATGACCATCTAGATTATCCCAGTCTTTTGGGTTAGATTCTATTGGGCACTAAGTTTGAACCTGAAGAAATGAACAAAAAGATATTGTTGGCCGATTACATGTAAACAGCCTGAATCATTCAGAAGAATGTGGAGAGGAGTATTTCTATAGTGTGAAGCTAGAGAAATGGCAACCTGCCAAAGCTAGGTGCAAGCTCTTGTTACATGGAAGGGCTGGGCCTGTTCTCATTTCTTCTTGAAATGGCTTAATTGGTGTCAGCACCCCAGGGATAAAGGCCTCTAACACTGAAATCCACACGATTCACCCTGTCTCTGCTCAGTGTAGGGAAACTGGTAACAACTGGTGGTGAATGAGGAGTGAACGGTGCTGTAACAATACTCGATGATGTTTGGGATGACAGAAATTAATACGCACTTGCTTGAAGAAAGCAATGATTAATGGCAGTGAGCACGGGAACGCTGTCCCTCCTTTTACTCCACTTTGATGGGGATTGAAAAGCAAAAGGCTGTTTTCATTCTCTGTAGAAAGCAGAGGTCACACAGAGTACATTATAGCAATTTTTCCTCTCTGGTTTTTTTATTTCATAAATATTATGATAAGCATAGATTAGATAGGTTTTTTTTATGAAAGCTTAAAAGGATATTTTATGTCACTTAAACATTGTTGTTTATGCATAAAGAAATCACACATTCTTCTCTTCACTTGTTAGATCATTTCCCTTCATGTCAGAATAATTAGTGTAATTAGGAATTAAAAAAGCCCACAAACATGCAGTTGTATTAATGCTGCTTACCATTTTGTAACTGGAATCAAAAGGGCTTAGTTTTCTAAAGACTGCTGGCATAGGATGGGGACAGGAGTGTTGCAGGGGCTTTCACCTTTTTTCTGCCCCTCCCCCGTTTTTCTCAGTGAATGTTTGACGTAAATATATTTTGCAAGGTACTTGCACTTGTCAGCAGCTTTCTTAGCCATTTGATAAAGATTCTTTATTCTACAAGAAAGCCTGAAATAACAGAACTGTACTTTGGATAATGAATTCTTCATCTGTGGAGAACTTTAAAACAAAGTACAGTGTTGGCATTTTTTTCTTTTGAGTGAGAAGGCTGATATATCTTTTGGATCCGACAGGAAGACATAAATTAATAGAGTTCTGGAGTTCAGTTTCTCATTAATAATCCATTTTGTCATGGTTCTTGGCATTGTCAGCCTACTAGCTGGTTCATATTTTGCTAAAGGATAAAAGCAGATTATGTCTTAAGGCACAAAGCAAGAATAAAGAGTTTATCGCCTTTTAGGGGAAACTACATGTTATAAGAAAAATATTGTTTTGCAAAAAGTTTCAGTTTTTAGTTAGAAATACACTGTACATTTTTCATAGGTAAAGCTTTTATTTTAAGATCTGAAATGGTTCTTGGAACCTTAGGATATTAGAGTTTTAGATCATTCTTTAGAGTTGCCCTTGCTGATTATTTGCAGATGTTTGTTTCTCAGGGACAGTTATGGTAGACAGACGTAAGCCTATTTTTATATTTTGTTTTTAGAACTCATAGGTGAGGATATAATTATAGTTCAAAAAGAAATACAGAGAAGTCACTATTCCTCTCTTTGCACTGGTGGTTCTAGATATTGATACCCCTACCCGGTTTCCTATACACGGGATCCTTGACAGCCGCTGTGAAGGTTGCAGTGTTTAACCATCTAAAAAAAATCCAGTCAATAAAATAAAATAGCCTTATGTCTAATTCGATGATCCTGTAATGACCCTCTTTATGGAGGCTTTAGAAACAGATTATTTGTAGACCCTGAACCTGGTCACAGGTTCTCACAAACGACATAATTTAAAGTTGTTTGTATTTAAAAGAAATTAGTTCTTGTAAAATTGAAGTACCAAACCTTCCCTGATATTCGATAATATGGTCACTGAGATCCCCATTATTTAAGGGCAGGAAGCAAGTTGAAGGAAGATGGGTACAAATCATACCAGGAGTTCTCAATGCATTTAAGAATTGTGTGTGTGTGTGTGTGTGTGTGTGTGTTATTTGTATTGCAGATCTTTTACAGGCACATTCTTAACAGAAAAATGTGTGTAGTCTTTAAAACTTGGGACTTGTGCTGCCATTCTCAGTTATCCCTAATTTTGTTTGTTCATTTTTAAACTTCAAGTAAAATGTGGGTGTACAAAAATCTCTAGTTGATTATTGAGTTAGCAAGCTATGAGGAAAAAAGAAGGTTCTATCTGGGTTGTAAGATAAAGGAAAGAGTATTAAATTATGACCTAATAGGGAAAATACTGGAAGATTTTACTTATCTCACTTAGAAGTGCTTATTTTTATTATAATTTGAAAATCTTGGTGTTTTCATTGAAATTCATTGGATAAAACTGGGTTAAGTTAACCTGATAGTGGTATGCTACAAAGATTCATTTAGGAATGGAAAGTTTTTTTTTTGTTTTGTTTTGTTTTGAGTTTCTATTCTCTAGGACACTATAAGCTCCTAGAGGGCAGGAATGGTCTGTCGTCCTTGGTTTTTTTTTTTTTCCCCCCACAGAACTTGCTCAGTAACTTATTTTTAAATAAATAAGTAAATGCCTTCTCCACATGTTATCTGATGTGTATCTGCTGAGTATTTATTTATTTATTTACTTCCTTACTTCCTTAACTTGTTTTTTTTTTAAAGATTTTATTTATTTATTTTTTTGACAGACAGAGATCACAAATAGGCAAAGAGGCAGGCAGAGAGAGAGAGAAGGAGGAAGCAGGCTCCCCGCTGAGTAGAGAGCCTGATGCAGGGCTTGATCCCGGGACCCTGGGATCAGACCTGAGCCAAAGGCAGAGGCTTTAACCCACTGAACCACCCAGGCGCCCCACTTAACTTATTTTTAAGTAAGCTCTATGCCCAATGGCTTAAACTCACTGCTGGGAGATCAAGAGTCACATGCTCTACCAGCTTAGCCAGCCAGGTGCCCCTCTGCTGAATATTTTAAATCTGATGTTACATTCTTCTCATGCTTTATGTAGAAATTTATCTTAACTGTAATAACCACATACAATATAAGAAAACTGCTATAGCTACTTACCTGGATCTTAAGTAATTTATATGCAAATTACGTGTAAAAGTAATTTATATATATTATTACTTCTCCCATTACTATCATTAACGATAACATTTATGCTAAAAAAAGAAAAATTTGTGGTGAAACTCCTGTTAACATGCTTGGAATTAAATAATCACCTTTGAAGTTTTTACTTTAAAACTAGGTATGATAAGCAATCTATTTCATAACTAGAAAATATTTGTGTATTTCCAGATAGTAGTTTTGACTTATGATGATTTAATACTTGTTTCTCTATAGAGTTGGGAAGGGCATTTGTTTTAGTACAGTGTAGTGAAATCTTAAAGAGTAGATTTTGACAAGAGACATTTTGCTGACACAGAATATTTTGTTCATTTTGACTCTCAAATAAGTTCTTCTGTCATAATGATTGATTTATATTCATTTTAGACTGTACAGTTTCATGACTGAGTTTTCTATCTACAAGGTACAAAAATCTCTGTTTAAGTTAATGATAAATTAAATAATTATCTTCAAAGGTGACAGATTGGTCACATGGATTTGACTAGTCCAAAGATTAAGCTAAGATTAAATAAAAATGTACTATGATTATGAATTTTTGAAATGAATGCTAGTTTTAAAATTATTATGATTGGGAACACAGAATATAGTAAGGTTTCATTTACTCAATTGCTATAGGTTTTGTACTTTAGACTTAGCTTTAATTACATAACTTATCTGTTCTGTCGTCATTGTTGAACTATTTACTTCCTGTTTTGAACCATCCAAGAATCTTTTGTGGTTCATCAGGTGTAAAACTATGGGAAATCATATTTTGTATTGATTTTTTTTTTTACTGTAACCCTTAGTGCGATTTGAAATAGTTAAAAAACAGAACCCTAAATATTTATAATGAAAAACCATTGGATGTAATTATGTCATGGATTTCCTAAGTTGCAGTACCAGAAGACCATTTCACGTGCCAAGTGAATTTGGTGCATGCTAAGTGGTGAGTTAGATAGTAGCTCTGTGGTTGAGGTATATGTCTAAATCTCATTTGCTAGTAATAAACTAATTGCTGAATATTTTGCTTCATGAAAATCATTAAAACATGGAAAGCTTACAACTATTTGATGAATATTTTATTCCTATTTTGTCTTTATTCTTAAAAAAACATAATTAAAATACCTGTTATTTCTTCCATCTAGTAGTTAATAAGTCATAATTGCCTTTCACAAATACCGAAACGCACCTACTCATAGAAGTTTGAATACAATTGTAGAGTTTATAGATACCTTGAAAATCATTATGGATCCCTCATGCAGACCATGGCCCTCAGTTTAAGAACCTCTTTTGTATGGGGTGCCTGCGTGGCTCAGTTGGTTAAGCATCTGTCTGGGGCTCACTCAGGTCATGATCTCAAGGATCCTGGAATTGAGCCCCGCATTGGGCTCCTTGCTCAGCAGGGATTCTGCTTCTCCCTCTCCCTCCGCTTGCTGTGCTCTCCGTGCTTGTGCACTTTGTCTCTCTGTCAAATAAATAAATAAAATCTTAGGAAAAAACCCCGCTTTTGTAGAGGTTGACTTTTTTCTTTTTTAACCCATATTTTGTTCCAATTTATAATTGCAATACACTTTCTTCTTGGAAGCCTAATGGGTTTACTTTCTTACTAGTGGTTCTGCAAACAATCAGAGCACCATTGATCTCTGATTCTAGTGAATGTTTGGTTGTATTGAGGAGAAAAGATCAGGAATATGAATTAGAACAATTGCATGGAAGGAAAGTACAAGCTAGCAGTGAGACTTGGCTTCTGGTAGACCTGGAAAAAAGGACAGGGACTTGGAAGAGGGCAATCTGAAATTTGGGATGTGGATTGGTAAGGGACTTATTTGGTGATTAGCATGTTTTAACTTGTAATAAAAAGAAATATTGTTTACACTCTAGGTAATATAAGCTCCTTGTGAGGAAGGGAATTTGTCTTATTGGCAGCTTCTTTGCTCCCTGGTGCTTTGTTAGGGATTCAAGTTTTGCTTCATGGTAGAATTCCTTTAAAATATATGCAGTTCTTGTGTATATATATTGTGTGTGTGTGTGTGTGTGTGTGTGTGTGTGTGTATGTCTTGTGTATATGTCTTGTGTATATATTAAGTAAATGATTTCTTGGGTAGAAAACTGTACTTAATATATTAAACTTTCCTAAATGAAGATTTTTGAGAAAAATATCTATGTCAATAATTCTCAAGTTTTTTGATCTTTGGATCCCCTTAATACTCTTAAGAATTTTTTAAAAAATATTTTATTTATTTATTTGACAGAGAGAGAGATCACAAGTAGGCAGGGAGGCAGGCAGAGAGAGAGGAGGAAGCAGGCTCTCCTCAGAGCAGAGAGCCCAATGTGGGGCTTGATCCCAGGACCCTGGGATCATGACCTGAGCCGAAGGCAGAGGCTTTAACCCACTGAGCCACCCAGGCGCCCCTCTTAAAAGAATTTTTGTTTAAGTGGGTTTAATATCTGTCAATATATATTGTATTAGAAATTGAAACAAATTTTTAAAATATTTGTTACTTAACGAATTATAAACTTGTTACTTTTTTTAAAAGCATTTTTATTTTTATTTATTTGTTTATTTTTAAAGATTTTATTTATTTATTTGACAGACAGAGATCACAAGTAAGCAGAGACAGGCAGAGAGAGAGGAGGAAGCAGGCTCCCTGCTGAGCAGAGACACCCCCCCCCCCCCATGCGGGGCTCGATCCCAGGACCCTGGGATCATGACCTGAGCTGAAGGCAGAGGCTTTAACCCACTGAGCCACCCAGGAGCCCCGGCATTTTTATTTTTGAGTGATCCTTACACCCAACGTGGGGCTTGAGCTTACAACCCCAAGATCAAGAGTCATATGCTGTGCTGACTGAGCAGCCAGGTGCCCCATAAACTTGTTACATAACAAAATCAACATTATTATAATTATCAACTCTTTACATGTTATCCTAAACAGCATTTTCCAAAACAAAACAAAATGGTAAGAATGGCATTATTTTACATTTTTGCAAGTTAGAAGACAGCTGGATTCTCATATGTTTCTGTTTCTGTCCATTGTCGTATGGTTGATGTATATGAAGTGATATTTGACATCATGTAGATATATAATTGGAAAAGGGAAGAGTATTTTATTTTGTTAAAGATTTAATTTATTTAGGAGAGAGAGAGAAAGCACAAGCAGGGGGAGGGGCAGAGGGAGAAACAGGATCCCCGTCAAGCAGGGAGCCTCATTTGGGGCTCAATCCCTAGACCCTGGGATCGTGACCTGAGCCAAAGGCAGATGCTTAACCTACTGAGCCACCCAGGTGCCCCAGAAGAGTATTTTAATAACCATTTACAGTCATTGTGGACATTCTTTTTTGATACTACTCCAAAACTTGACCAGTGGTAGTTTCTTAAATGTTACTTCAAATGTGGAATCTAAAGCCACATTAAAAAATTTTCTACTCTATTTCATTAAAATCTGTTGGTCTAGTGTCACATTAGTGGTTCTTCTACCCATGTATGATTTTGTAACATCATGTCTTTTTCATTGGAAAATATTGGTTCACTGAGTTATGTTTATCTTCCAAATGTTAACACATTTAATTATTTAAGATTAAAAAAATTACATCTGTTGGATAAGGAAGATGTGGAATGGGAGTGCCTGCACACGTGTGCACGTGTGTGTACACACACACACACACACACACACACACACACGAATATTATACAGCCATAAAAAAGGATGAGAGTTTATACCATTTGAGACAACATATGTGGACCTAGAGGGTATTATGCTAAGTGAAATAAGTCAGAATGAGAAAGACAAATACCATAAAATTCCTCTAAAATAAAAATGAATTAAGAAACAAAAAGCAGAATTAGACCTATAAATACAGAAAACTGATGGTTGCCAGAGGGGATGGGAGTTAAGGGTGGGCAAAATGGGTAAAAGGGAGAGGGGGACCCAGGCCTCTAGTTATGGAATGAATAAGTCATGGGTGTAAAAGGCATAGTATAGGGAATATAGTCAATGTTACTGTAATAGCGATGTTTTGAGACAAATGCTCACTTGTAGTGGGTGAACTTAGCATAATGTATAAGCTTGTCAAATTACTAAGTTGTACACCTGAAAGTGATGTAACATTGTTCGTCAACTATACTCGAATATAAACAAGCAAAGTCTGACAATGCGAAAACAATTACATTTGTTAATATTACATGTAAATATCAGAAAAGTTTTTAAGTACTGGGAAGCTGTCATACTTACAGTGGTGGACACAATACAGTGTTACAAAATTCTAATTTTTTCACTGAAACATAGTTATTTTCCAAAAACTGGAAAGTTCATTTTCCAAGAAAAAGTCCGCCAAATATCTAATTTGAAATAACCATAGTTTGTAAGTCACTTGTTTTCAAAGCAGCGAGTTCAGCTTGGAACTCAGTTGTACAAGTGTTTTGTTCTCATACTTCGTATGCAGCAGTAGTGTTTTGTGTATAATTCCTATTTTGTCACACAGAATATTAAAAAGACATGTACTCAAGGTATAATTAAATGAATAATTTTTACTGTTTCATCAAGGACATTCTGAAGTGAAAAAGTTTTTTGTTTGTTTGTTTGTTTGTTTGTTTGTTTTTTTCAGTGCCTGGTAAAGAATGCAAGGACTGCTAGTATAGTTCGGTGCCATTGCCTTGCTTGGTTGCTAAGGCACCAGGAATTTCGTCTACCTGTGCTTGTGTACTGTCCGTGCAAATGTCAACACAGTAAGAAAGGGCAATAACCTTTTACTATGGTAAAAATAATTTTGACTTTGTGGACTCCTGAAAGGGTCTCAGGAAAGCCTGGGGATCCATGTGTCACCTTTTGAGAAGTAAACTACATATAAAATATAACTTTTCTTAAGTTCATTATTTTATTTTTGTGTGCAATATCTGTATGGAACGATTACCTTAAAAGACGTAGATTTTTATTATGCTACTCCTGAAGGTAACAATACATCCTTAAGCCACTATTGTGGTCCTCTGGGAGTATTTATTAAGTGTCTATACAAATAAATGTTCCACTGAATAGTCTTCGAAGTTAAGACAACTTTGCGTTTGTAAAGCGGACCCTGTAATCATTCTTGACTGCACTCATAAAAGAGGGGAGATCAACTGATGCACTTTGGCCACACAGATCTAGCATAAGCTTCCTGGGGTCTGAGGAAGTTGCAGAGTGATTATTACGAAGTAAGAGTTGGACTGGGTGATTTCTAAGGTCTCAGTCAGCTTTAATATTTACTATTTAAAAATGCTAAGTGTGTTTTTAAAAGCAGAATTGGCCCATTTAATCAAATTGGTTATGTATTAATGTTGTTTTCACAGTGTTGAAAGATGGAATGTACTGTATAGAAGAGGAAATAGAGGGGGCTTGTAAATGGAGAAGGTTTCTAGAAGCAAGTGGGTTTTAAGTGGCAGGGAAGAAGAAATTGAATGGTAAGGAGATGCACATTGCAGGGTGTTTAACATATCTCTGAGGAGTCTTTGTGCTCTTCAATAGAATAGCAAAGAAGGAAAATTTGAGTTCAGAAATAACACTGAGGCCTATCAGTTAGAGAATCTGCCAGTGGTGTGCTCTGATATTGCCGTATGTAGTATGAACTATTAAGAAATCTCTGAAGTAAAAAGTGGATCAGAACATAAATAATGTTGATTCTCAGGTTTTCTTAGCCCCATTTATTGCATTTTGACCGGAAAGCTGTAAATTTTTTTTTTTTTGAAGGGGAAAACCTTATTTAGACTTTTAAGATATTTTATGGTCTTTCTCCCTGCCCCCCCCCCCTTTTTGTTTTTTAAAAAACTCTCCACCAAATGTGGGGCTTGAACTCACGACCTGGAGATCAAGAGTTACATGCTCTACTGACTGAGCCAGCCAGGTGCCCCTCTGTGGTCTTCCTTCTGACATTCTGTAAGGAAGAAGTAATACTCAGTTAAGGGAAAAAAAAGGTCCCTCAAGCTCAGTCCAGCACAGTGTCAAAGTTCTCTTTGTAAAAAATTGCTAGTTGGAGGGACTCAGTGAATCCTGGGAAGGTGCTGTTTAGATGGTTAAAAAGGAGAGGGGGCTTCTGTAAGGCAATTTTGTGTTCAGGCAAATCAAAGTTGGAAGGTGGAAAAGCTGCTATTGTGGCAATGTTTAAGGAGAAAAGACTCCAGAGACCATGTATTTTGGAAATATTTGACAACATTAGCAACATCAACTGCTGACAAAAAAAGAACCACCTCTTTGGCAAATCTTTCACAGTTGTGCCAAGAAAAGCAGCTTCATTGGAACATTTTCATAAACTATCATCAGTTATGCAGCGGCAGCTTCACAAATCAGAAATGATATCTTCAGGCGCTGCTGTCAAGTGTTATTCAAATAATACCAGCCTCACATTTGAATAACAGCAGACATTTTGAATTAATTAATCAGATGAGATAGTCTAGGCCTTTTCTCATTAGTCTCTGGGTCAGGCTTGGGAAGATATATGCGTTGGTGATGATATACTTGTCTTTAATCGTGATTTATGAAGATTTAGGATTGTGTGTGATTTGTCAAAGGTTCTGGGAAAAGGCTGGTGCATATTTCATTACCTAATCTGAGATTGATTTTATGATGCTAAGAGATATCACACTATTGTTCAAATGTGTGGGAAGTACAGGTAGACACAGCATCTCAGGCTTTTTACTGGCTTATCTTTGCAACTGTCAAACAATGCTGTAAACTTTAACTGCTTGTAGTTAACAATTCCTGCTTTAATTATAGGCAGATTTTTCATTCTGTCCAAAGGGAGAAGTTTCAGTGGTTATTTAGCTAAAATGCATAGCAGACATTATAACTATGACCTGGTATGAATCATGGACAAAGTTGATAAATTTCATGGGTTGGTCATGGTGAAAATATAAAATTTCATGGCTTGTCAAAGATTAATAGAAAAATCCCATTAAAATGGTGCAAATAATGGAAGAACAACAAGTAAGGTTGCTCTCCTTACATGTTACCTTCCCTCTCAGGACTAATTTTAGTAAAATTAGGATGTGAAATCATGCTTTTCTCAGTTATTCAAGCAACGTTAGCAACCTACTATTAAATGAAACAATTTATGTGAAATATCTAGTACAGTGCTTGGTATATAGTAGATACTGAATATTTGCTAATTTTCTTTTCTCCTTTTCTACTTACTTTTCTTCCTTTGCATTTGATGTTTGGAGTTTTGTTAGCATTGCTTAAGCTTTACATTCATAACAGTTTGAATTTTTAATTCTTCTGGGTCTTAAGTTTTTGGAGAATGTTTTATATTGGGGTGAGGAATGTAAGCATGGGAGGCCTTCATGTTAGCAGACTGGATAATCAGGGGACCTAGTGTGATACAGAGCTCATGTTGTGTCTGCTTGTACAGTGTGTGTCAGTGTGTGTTATAGTAGCACAGTAGGTGGTGGATACACGAGAAATCAAATATTAACCTCTAAGTACATAAGGAGCATGCACTGCTTAATTCAAAGTGGATCTTTCTTCACTATCTGCCTCCTGAGGGCAGTTACATGTTTGTGATAAGGAGGATCTGTTTTTCATTCCACTCTCAAGCAAACTAAAATGTATATTGCATGAAGAATTAAGAAATGGTAAGGTGATTTGCAACCTTGTCATACAAAGTAAAAACTTTGCCCCCCCCCCCATTTTAGACAGATGATTGACAGGGATTGTTTTATTGGAATGATTGAGCTATTAATAATTATTAGTTCTTTGTCACTTCTTTGTTTTGGGAACTGGGTTAGTACTCCTAAAGCAACATTTGGCACATCTCAACACAATTAGAGTCGGACAGTTCTAATTGATGTTCACATTGGGGAAGGCAGTTTATAAATAATAAGATGCACTAATATTTGGAGAGAGAGAATATTTAAGAGTAATTTGGGAGGCAGCTTGACACAGTAGAAAAATACTGGTTTTGGAATTCAACCGATTTAAGTCCCATCTCTGGAGCTGCTACTTAATTGATCTGTAACCTCTCCAAGTTACCTAATGTTACCTGAGCATTAGTGATCTTTTTCCTGATCTGAGGCTGTTAATAGCTAGCTTTCAAGGTGGTTGTGAGAATTAGAGGTGAATGTGTACACAGCATCTAATGTGGTATCTGGTATATCATCAGTGCTTAATAAATCACAGCTTTTCCTGTTATTTAATCTGTTCATTTATTTCTTCGAGAAACATGGATTGAGGACTCATTATACGTTAGTAACATAAGTAAGGCATCAGAAGTACAAAGCAAGTACTTTCTGGTGAGAAATGGAGTGATATGATAAATATAAGTGGAATCATCAAGTGAGAAGAAAAGGCAGGAGATGGGACAGGCAGAGATCACATCAATGAGGCTTTAATTCTGTGTGGGGAGAAGGTTTTATTCTGTATTTTGGATAGTTACTGATGGATTTAAGCAAGAGAGTGATATCAGATTTTCTACATAATTCACTTTGGAAACTATAAGAAGGAACATACTGGTTAGGAGGCTCTCTCAGGTCAGTGATGATGTATGTACTTCTAGTGGGTAATAGTAGAGATTAAAAAAGAGGGAAAAATGGTTTTAATAAAACTAAAAAAAAAAGGTAAGGATTAGGTGATTGATTAGAATTTTTTGGTCTCCCTTCACTTGTCCGAGTCATCCTATGTATCCTTAAGAACTTATTAGGCTGGATGTCCTTCTTCCAGGAAACATTTGAACTTCCCCAACTCTGTGTTAGTTGCCTATCTCATGTGCTCCAGTAGCATCCTGTTTTTTTCCCTTCTTACTGTGCTTATGATACTATATTTTGATTATGTGTCTAATTTTATATTGCCATCAGTAAATTGTGAGCTCTGTAAGGCAGAGATATTATGTTTTGTTCATAGTTGCGTAGGCTAGCACATGGTAGGAAATAGTCAATGTCAATTTGTTGAAATGAACTGAATATAGAATGTGAGGGAGGAGAATACATGGATATTTGTTCGTTTTTAGTAGGTGACCAGGTAAGTAGTTGTCATCAACTGAGAAATTTTTAAAAATGGAATTACATAAAAAAGAATTAAAAAAATAAAAATAAATAAAACGGAATTGCAGGGTCATGGGGTATGTTCATTATCAGTTTTGGTAGATAATGTCAAGTTGTTTTCCAAAATGTTTATAGTAGCTTATATTTATATCAGCACTATATAGTTATTCCATTTGTTGAGGGGATCAGTTTAAAAAATATATCCTGGGATGCTTGGGTGGCTCAGTCGGTTAAGCTTCTGCCTTTGGCTCAGGTCATGATCCCAGGATCCTAGGACTGAGTCCTGCTTTGGGCTCCTTGCTAGCTGGGAGCCTGCTTCTCTTCTCCCTCTGCCTGCCGTTCCCTGTGCTTGTGTTCTCTCTCTCTTTCTCTCTCTCTCTCTCTGACAAATGAATAAATAAAATCTTAAGAAGTTAAAAAATATATATCCTTAGGTGAAAGTCATATAACCATAGTTAACCATTTTGTATAATTCAGTGAGACTTAGTACATTTGCTAAGTGTATAATTACATGACACTTAGTACATTTGCATTGTTGTGCGACCACTTCTCTCTAGTTCCGGAACATTTTCATCACCTCAAAAGGTAATCACGCATATCTGTTAAGCAGTCACACACTGTTTCTCCCTCCCCACCACCACTGGCAACACAATCTGCTTTTTGTCTCGGATTTACCTATTCTGGATATTTCATGTAGATGGAATTATAGTTGACCTTGAACAACACAAATTTGAACTGTGCAGATCCACTCACAGGCAGATTTTTTTTTTTTAAGATTTTATTTATTATTTATTTGACAGACGGATCACAAGTAGGCAGAGAAGCAGGCAGAGAGAGAGGAGGGGAAGCAGGCTAGCTGCTGAGCAGAGAGCCCAATGCGGGGCTCGATCCCAGGACCCTGGGATCATGACCTGAGCTGAAGGCAGAGGCTTTAACCCACTGGCCATCCAGGCGCCCCACACAGGCAGATTTTTTACAGTGCAGTACTGTAAATGTATTTTCTTATGATTTTCTTAATATTTTCTCTATTCTACTTTATTGTAATGATATGGTATGTAATACATATTCCATACACAGTGTGTGTCAATCAACTGTTTATGTTATTGGTGAGGTTTCTGGACCACAGTAGGCTATTAGTAATCAAGTTTTAGGCAAGTCAAAGTGTATATGTGGATTTTCAACTCCGTAGGGGATTGGTGCCTCTAATTCCCTCAATTGTTCAGGGTCAGATATATACAGTATATGTTCCTTTGTGACTGACTTCTTTCACTTAACAGTGTTTTCACCTTTCTTCCATGTTGTGGCATGTTTCAATACTTCATTCCTTTTTATGGTCATAATATTCCATTTTGTGGCTATACTGCATTCTGTCCATTCTTCACTTTATGACATGTGGGCTATTTCTGGTTTTTGGCTGTTTTGAATAGCTCTTGTGAATATTAGGAACATTTGTGAACAAGTGTTTGAGTACATATTTTCAGTTCTTTTGGGTATATACCTAGGACTGGAATTTATGGATCATGTGATAAATCTGTTTCTAACTTTTTGAGGAGACACCAAACTATTCTCTACAGTGAGTGCTTCATTTTATATCCCTATCAGCATTGTGTGGGGCTTCTATTTTCTCATGAACACCTCTTATTTTCTATTAAAAAAAGTTGTAGGGACGCCTGGTTGGCTCAGCCAGTTAAGCGTCTGCCTTTGGCTCAGGTCATGATCCCAGGGTCCTGGGATCAAGCCCCACATCAGGGTCCTTGCTCAGTGGGAAGCCTGCTTCTCCCTCTCCCTCTGCCTGCCCCTCCCCCTCCCCCTGCTTTCTCTCTCTCTGACAAATACCATCCTACTAGGTGTGAAATGATACCTCATTGTGGTTTTGATGATTTGCATTTCCCTAATAACTACTGATAATGAAAATCTTTTCATGCTTTTTGTCCATTTACATATCCTCTTTGGAGAAATGACTGTTCAGACCTTTTTTCCATTTTTTATTTGGATAGCTTGTCTTTGTTGTTGAGTTGTAAGAGTTTTCTTTATGTATTTTGGATACTAGACCCTCCTTACCAGGTATGTGATTTGTAAATATTTTCTCCTGTGGGTGTATTCTTTAGCTTGTTATTTCACATTCTTGGAAATGTTCTTTGATGCACACAAGTTTTTAATGTTGATGAAATCCAGTTTATCAGTTTTTCCTTTTATTGAGTTTGCTTTTGGTATCATATTTCAGAATTTATTGCCAAATCCAAGGACCTGAAGACCACTATATTTTCTTCTAAGAGTTTTGTGGTTTTAGCTCTTTTATTTAGATGGTTGATTGAGTTAACTTTTGCAAATAGTACGAGGTCGTGGTCCAGCTTTGTTCTCTGGAATGCAGATACTCAGTTGCCCCAGCACCATTTGTTGAAGAGATTTTTCTTTCCCCATGGAATGGTCCTAGCATCTTCGTAAAAAAGCCCGGCTAAGGGGCCTAGGTGGCTCAGTGAGCATCTGACTCTTGCTTTAGGCTCAGGTCATGGTCTTGGAGTCATGAGATCAGCCTCGTGTTGGGTTCTGTGCTCAAGGGGAGCCTGCGTGAGATTCTCTACCTGCCCTCTGCCTTTGCCTCTCCCCCTGACCCCCCCCCCCCAAATGAATAAATAAATCTTAGAGAGAGAGGGAGGAAGAGAGTGCTTGAGTGGGGAGGTAGGGCCAGACGGAGAGGAAGAAAAATCCCTAAGCAGACTTCCCACTGAGCATGGAGCCCAATGCAGGGTTGCATCCTGGGACCCCGACGTGGTGACCTGGACCAAAATCAAGAGCTGGAGACTTAACCAACTGACCAGGTGCCCCTGAATAAGGAAATCTTAAACAAAATCCATTGGCTATAGACATACGGGTTTATTTCTGGCCTTTCAATTGTATTCCAATAATCTGTATGTCTGTCCTTATTCCATTACTATAAGTTTCGTGATTACTGTAGCTTTTTAGTATATTTTAAGATAGGAAGTTTCTTTAACTTTGTTCTTTATCAAGACTGTTTTGACTGTATTCAAAGCTCCTGGAAATTTCATATGAATTTAAGGATTAACTTTCCTCTTTCTACAGAAAGTTATGATAGGGATTGTATGGAATTTGTATGTTGCTTTGGATAGTATTGCCATCTTAAAAATATTAAGTTTTCTAATCCATGAGCATGGGATATATTTCCATTTATTTAATTGTTTAATTTTTTTGGGCAATATTTTGTAGTTTTAAGTGTACTGCCTTTCACTTCCCTGGTTGTATTTATTCCTAGATATTTTATTCTTTTGGATGCTATTGTGAATGGAATTGTTTTCTTAATTATGTTTATGGATTGTTCATTGCTGGTGTATGGAAATGCAACCAGTTTTTGTGTGCTGATCTTCTACCTGGTAATTTTGCTGAATTTATTTATTGGCTCTAGTAGGTTTTTTGTGGATTCTTTGGAATTTTCCGTACATAAAATCACGTCATAGAAGAATAGATATAGTTTTACTTCTTCCTTTCCAGTTCGGATGCCTCTTATTTTTTCTTTTGCCTCATTGACCTGGCTAGAACTTCTACCACTTTGATGAATAGCTATGATGAAAGTGGGCATCCTTGTCTTGTTCTTGATTTTAAAGGGAATGTTTTCAGTCTGTTACTATTGTGTATTATGTTACTTGTGGGTTTTTCATGAATGCCCTTTATCATGTTGAGGAAGTTTCCTTCTATTCCTCGTTTTCCAAGCATTTTTATTATGAAATAGCATTGGATTTTGTCAAATGTGGTTTTGTATCAGTTGAGATGATCATGTTTTTGTTTGTTTTTAACTCATCCTATGAATGTGGTGTATTATTTTGATTTTCATATGTTGAACTACTGTTGCACTCCTGGGATAAGTCAGCACTTGATCATGGCATATAGCCCTTTTAAAATGCTCTTGGGTTTGGTTTGCTAATATTTTAATAAAGATTTTTGCATCTACATTCATAAAAGATAGTGGTTTGTAGTTTTCTTTTTTTGTGCAAGTTTGGCTTTAGCATCGCAATAATACTTGTGTCAAAGAATGGGTTAGAAATGTTCCTTCCTTTCCTGATCTTTTGGGAGAGTTTGAGGATTGGTGTTAGTTTGATGCAATTCACCAATGAGGCCATCTTGTCTTGGCCTTTTCTTTGTTGGAAGAAAAATTTTTTAAGATTTTATTTTTTTATTTGAGAGAGAGAGAGAGCACATAAGCTGTCTAGGGATAGGGGCAGAGGCAGAAGGAGAAGCAAACTCCCCGCTGAGCAGGGATCCTGATGCAGGTCTCAATCCTAGGACTCTGGGATCATCACCTGAGCTTAGGGCATATGCTTAACCAAGTCCCCTCTTAGAGAATTTTTGATTAACTCCTTCATTCTCTTCACTTGTTACAGATCTATTCAGACTTTCTTTTTCTTCTTGATCCTGTTTAGTTAATTTGTGTGTTTCAAGGAATTTGTCTATTTTTTCTAGGTAATTGGTTAGTGTACAGTAATTCTTTTTATCTCTATGAGGTTAGTGGTAATGTTTCTACTTTCTAATTTTTAGTTATTTGAATGTTCTATCTGGTTTTAATCTAGCTAAAGTTTGTCAATTTTGTTGATTTTTTTTAAAGAACCAGAACTAGTTTCCTTGATTATATTGTCTTTCTATTCTCCATTTCTTTTTTTTTAAAGATTTATTTGTGTATTTTAGAGAGAGAGTGTGTGAGTGGAAGGGGCAGAGGGAGAGGAAGAGAGAATCTCAAGCACACTCCATGCTGAGCATGGAGCCCTATGTGGGGCTCGATCACATGACCTCAAGATCAGGACCCGAACCAAAACCAAGAGTTGGCTGCTCAACTGTGGCCCTCTATTCTCCATTTTTAAATCTGTATCTTATTATTCCCTCCTTTCTGTTAGTGTCGGATTTTGTTTGTTGTTGTTGTTTTTCCTAGTTCCTTAAGGTGTAAAGTTAGGTTATTGATTTGAGATCTTTCTTCTTTTTTGATATAGTCCTTTGGAGCACCACTTTTGCTATATCTTGCAAGTTGTGATATATTGTGTTTTCTAAAGTATGTCTTATAAATTTTTGTTCCTTATTCCATTATCTCCTTTTGTATTTAATTGATTTTTTAGTAGTGTACTGTTTTGACTTTCTTTTTATTGCCTTTCATGTATACTTTTTAGATGGTTTCTTAGTGGTTACCATAAGGATTACAATTAATATCCTGACTTTATAATGAAGTTGTTTAAATTTGTATCAACTTGGACATCTGGGTGGCTCAGATGGTTGGGTCACTGCCTTCGGCTCAGGTCATGATCCTGGAGTCCTGGGTTTGAGTCCCATATCAGGCTTCCCCTGCTCTGCAGGAAGCCTGCTTCTTCCTCTCCCTCTGCCTCTCCCCCTGCTTTTGCTCTCTCTCTCTCTGTCAAATAAATAAATAAAATCTTTTAAAAAACAAACAAATAAATAAATTGGTATCAACTTAGTTTCAGTAGCATATAAAAACTCGACTCCTATACAGTTCCATTTCTGTCCTTTATGTTGTTATTGTCATAAATTATATCTTTACACATTGTGTACTCATTGAAATACTTATATATTTTTAAATGTATTTGTCTTTTAAGTAATATAGGAAATACAAAGAGAGTTACAAACTAAAATGCAGTGACATCGGTTTTTGATTTTTATATTTGTTTAGTTACCTTTACTGAAATTCTGTTTCTTCATATGTCTTCTAGTTACTGTCTAGTGTTTTTTCATTTCAGCTTGAAGGATTCCTTTTAGCATTTCTGTAGGGCAGATTTATTAATGATGAAATCCCTCTACTTTTGTTTGTCCAGAATGCCTTAATTTCTTTTTCATTATTGAAGGATAATTTTAACAGATACAGAATTCTTAGTTGGTACTTTCTCTCGTGCAGCACTTTAAATATGTCATTGTACTACCTTCCAGCCAGCATTGTTTCTGCAAAGAATTTGGCTATTAATCTTACTGAAGATTCCTTTTATGTAATGATTCACATCTTTTTGCTGTTTTCAGGATTCTCTTTTTGTCTTTCAACTATTTGATAATGTGTCTCAGTGCGGATCTCTTTGCATTATCTGTCTTGGAGCTTACTGAACTTCTTGGGTATGTAGCTTCATGTCTTTTATCAAACTTTGGATATTTTCTGCCATTATTTCTTCAAATATTCTTTCTGTCTCTCTCTCCTCTCTTTCTGTGACTCTCATTATATATATGTTCATGTGCTTAATGGTGTCCCACAGGTTTCTTGGGCTCCTTTGATTTTCTTCTTTGTTTTTTCTTCTCAGACTAGATAATTTCATTTGACCTGTCTTCAAGTTCAGCAATTCTTTTGTCTGCTCAAGTATGCTATTGAAACCTCGTGTGAATTTTTCATTTCATTTATTGTACTTTTCAGCCCCAGAGTTTCTGTTTGGTTTCTTTTTATAATTTTTTTCTCTATTGATATATTCTTTTTGTTGAGACTTTTTTAACCTTTTATTTTTAAGCTCTTTGTCCGTAGTTTTCTTTAGCTCTTCAAGCATATTTAGACAGTTTATTTAAAATATTTATTTAAAGTTTTTTTTTTTATTTAAAAAATATCTGTGCTTCTTCAGGGACAGTTTTTGTTTATTTCTTTTAGAATGGACCATACTATCTTGTTTCTTAGCTTACTTTGTAATTTTTTTGTTGTTGAAAACTTTTGAATAGTTTTAAAGCATTTTGAAAAAGCATTTTGAATAGTATGATATAGTATCTCTGGAAATCACATTCTTTTCCTTTCTCAAAGTTGTTTCTTGCTGTGGACTGTGGCTTTTATTTGTTTATGGATTTTTAAAAGACTGTTTTTGTAAAATCTGTATTTGTCATGAATGCTCTCTGAAGTCTCTGTTCCTTTAGACTGTGTTCAGGTAGTATTTTGATGGTGATTTTCTTGAATGCTAGGGAACCCCCCCCCCCCCCGCCCCAAATATGTTTTAATAAAAATAAAGGAGGAAAATCAAGAAGAAGAAAAGATAAACATTTCCCAGTGTTTGCTAACTACTAGCTAGGCCATTTACAACCATGTCTTAGTCTTTACTCTCTTGTGCTGAGCCTAGAAATCAACCACAGGTCAAAGCTTAGGGTAGAGTATTGTCAGGTCTCAGACCATGTGTCCTACCAGGAGCATTCATTTGATTTCGTAAATCACATAGTATATGTGGTCTTTTAAATGCCCTAATTTCCCAAAAAACTCGCTCTCCAGCTTTGTTCCCAGGCTTTCAGAGCTTTATTGTTTGCTTCAACTATAATCTTTCGCCCCAGTGGGCAGCAGCTTCTTTCTTTTGCTTACAGTTTTTAAAAATCTCTCTCTCTCTCTATCTCTATATCAAAGGAATGTCTCCTTTTGCACCCTGAGTAGGTTCTGAGTTAGGCAAAAGATAAACACCTTGCATCAGTCCTTTAGGCAGCTCTGGACAGGTCCAAACAAACACATTTCTCTTAGAATAAGATCTGCTTTGCCCTCTCCAGAACTAGGGACCAGTGTCTCACACTCAGAACACAGGCTGCTGTTTTTGAGACCACTGCTGAGTCAGGTTGGGAGATGGGGGAAGGGAAAGTAAAAGTGCTGTGAACCTATCCTGCTGTTTTAACATTACCTTTTTTGTTGTTCTTGTTTCAGCATTTGCCTGTTTGCTATAACCCTTTGATTATTTTAGAGTTCTGAAAAATCAGATTCTGATTTTTTGTTTTTGCTTATTTTTTCAATATTTCTGTGAAGGAAAAAAAAAAAATTTCTGTGAAGGGACTGGCCCTTGGAGCTTTACTTATTTTGTTGATCTCAGTCTTGAGAGGGAGATACGGTTGACTATGTTGAGTTTGTGGTGCCTGTGGGAAGGCTCAGTATATACATTCCATTGATAGACATAGGGGATTGAATTTTTCTTTCTGAAGGGAGGAAATCTGAGCTGTAAATAGGTATTGAGAGGTCTTCACCTTACTATGGAAAATACAAGGGTGGGTGAGATCAGGGAGGATCCCAGGGAAGGTTACCATAGAGGAGACCACACTGGAGGCAGAGAACTAATGGCCATAAAGTACGAAGAAAACCAGGAGAGTGTGGTAGAGTGAAAACTAGGAAGATAGTGTTGCAAAGAGAGGAAAATGATTTCCACTGCGAAGATGAAACTTTCCCAGTAAGATGCAACTGAAATAAGATATCCTTATCATAAATTGGGTCAAGGGAATGATGACATTTGAATGAAAACAGGAGAGGAATTGGATGGTAATTAGAAAATGATGCAAGGTCAGAGATTTTTTTCTCTTTTAAGTTGGCACAGGATTTGAATATATTAGTTGGAGTGGTAGGAGTGTCTGTAGGGAGGACAGAGTAGAACAGGGGTGAATAGAGGAGCAGGGTGTGAAAGGAGGACAGAAGAAAAGAGTTAAGAACACAGATGGAGTTGACTTTCATTAGATGGTGGACATTATGTTTTTTAAGTTTGGAGATATTGCGAGATATGAATTAGAATTTAGAAAAATTTATAATGGGAAATTGGAAAGCTGAAGGAAAGTGAATCATATGGATTAACTTTTTTTGATGAAGTAGGAGAGATTGTCTGTAGAGTAAAAGTTGGGCTGGAGTGACATACAGTTTGAAGGGAGCGATAAAGGCCTGGAATAGTTACTGAAGAAAGAATAAATGTGTGAGCCGGCCAAGGATAAGAAAAATAATTGATTGTTGAGGACTCAGCTGAGTTTGGAGGCTGATTCTGAAACAGTACAAGCATGACCACTTGTGATTTCTTCAGGAAATTAGTGCAGATTATAACATTGGTATATGCTTGGGGACTTTTTTTTTTTAGCAGATGGGAGAAAAGGATAGGAGTGGAATGGATTATAGGGTTCTGTTGTATACATAGTTTGGATGTTCAGCCATATAATCCATTGTGGGTGGTGGTTAATGGGAGAAAATGGAGGGGTTTGAGGATTGGTTGACTCAATTAGATTGAGGAGCAGGTAGAGTGGGGGAAAGGAAGTGAGGGGCCTGGCAGTGTTAGTGGCTCTGATTGTAGAATGAGCCATTTGTATTTCACTTCAAAGGTGGAGAAGTTCCAGGTGATGAATGATAAAGTCCAGGATGTGGCCTTGGGAGTTGGTGAGTCAAAGTGAAATGGAGCTAAAGATTATTGATTTTAAGGAGGTCAGAGAACTGTAAGCCTAAGATGTTGGTTGAATTTCTTATATTCTTCCTGAAGCCAGCCTAATGGCATGACTTGGGATGGAGAGGAAGACTGAGCCTTGTGCCAACATTTTGAATGAATGTGGATGATTATTAATATTGGTTAATGAACAACAGTGGATGCAGCTTTGCCAAGTTAATTTTTCTTAGGTCATTAGTTGTTTCCTATGGAGATAAAACTATGGCCAGTTGATATGGAAATAAACAGATACTAAGTTAGGAAAATGAAACCTATATTAGCACTTTTCATACCATTAATTTATTCTGCAAACATTTACTGAATACTTTTTCTGGGCCTTGAAGTTCCTCATGGCCTGGGGAGGAGATATACATTTAAATAGATAATTGACATTGTAATGGTAAGTGTTATAGTATATGAGTAGTGGTCTTATGTGGGATATATCCCAAAATTCATTGGAATGGGGAAGAAACTATCAAAACTATTTAAGTTTATCCATTTCATCATATGTACTTTGTTTTGCATGTATGTGTGGTTATATGTTACTTATTTCATTTATTTTAACTCCAGTATTTTTATAACTTTTTAATGCAAAAGATTTGAGGCAATATAAAAAGTATACATAACATGAAAATATCCATGTACACAGCATGTAGTTTAAGAAAAATTACAGATGCAATTGAAAGTTCCTGTGTATTCTTCCCTAATTCCATCCCTCTTTCTTTTTCTCCTTCTTCCCATTTTGAATTTGGGGTTTATCATTCACATGATTTTTTCTGTTGCATATTTTGAGGCTTATAAAATTGTTTTATACTGTTCTTACTTTCTACAATTTGCTTTTTTCCCACTCATCATTGATTTTAAGAATTTTCAACATTGATAAATTTTAGTTCAAATTCATTCATTTTTCCTGCTGTATAGTTTTTCATTGAGGACTATTCTTAATTTTCTTGATGGTGAGTGTTTAAATTGCTCTAATTTTTTACATAATAAAGAGTTGTTATAAATATTCCTGTAGATATCTCTTTTGAGTTCAGTTATCAATTGCTACATAACAAATAACCCCAAAACTTAGCAGTTTAAAACAGCAAATATTTATTATCTCATAGTTTCTCTGGGTTAAGCATCTATGCACAACTTAACTGGGTACCTCAGGGTTAGAGTGTCTCACGATTCTACAGTCGGGTGGCAGTGGGCCTGCAGTCATCTTGAAGCTCACCTGGGGGAGGATTTGCTTCTCTGCTCACTCATATGGCTGTTGGCAGGCCTCAGGTCCTCACTGGCTGTTGGCCAGAGACATCAGTTCCTTCCTACATAGCATCTCCACAGGGCAGCTCACAATATGGCAGCTGGCTTCCCGCAGAGTGAATGAGCAAGTGATTGAGAGAGGGAACCCATGGTGGAAGCCACAGCGTATTTGTAATCTAATCTTGGAATCTCATCACTTCTACCATATTCTGCTCAGTAGGAATGAGTCCAGTCCACACTCAAGGGGAGGAAATTACATAAGGGTGTGAACAGCAGGAGGTAGGATCTTTGGAGGCCTTCTTAGAGGCTGCCTACTGCATTGAGTCATAGGATACACATCATCAGCTTTACTAGATGTTGGGAAGGCTCTTTCCAAGTTGGCTATTCTAATATACACTTTCCTAAACAATAAGACAAATTTCACTAATGTTTAAAATAGGGATCAACATCTGTGCTTATGTGATAGAAGGTGGTTACATAGAGCATTTTGGTACTGGGAAGGACCAGTGGCAGTTCTTGGTTTGTTTTTGTGTATTGCCTGTTTGTGTGCCTGGTTGGGAGTATGAGTGTATTGTATTACCTAGATTTAACTAAATTAATGCTCATGAATGGACAAGTTACCTAAGAAGCATCTGCAAAGAGAAACATGGATTAAAATCAGAGGAATAATACAAGTGTATGTTAAAATGGTAGAACTGATACTTCTACTCTTTCTCTAATCTCTTGGCTGTAAATGAGGGAAAAATAATATAATCTATAATGTTTTATAGGAAGTCAGCAAAAACATTAGAATCACATTGATCATTTCTTTATAATTCTAATCTTTATAATTTTTATTTTTGTATTTTATAATTGATCACTGTTGCAACAATGAACCTTACCCTAATTGTACTTTTTCCCAATTGTATCTTATTTGTTAAAGTATTAGCTAATAATAATAGTACATGAACAATATACTTGTATATTGGGGGTACATGGTCAAATTTATAGTCTATCCTATTAGAATAGTCTATCCTATTAGAATCTTAGAGATATGGAAGAATACTGCGGGAGTAAGGAGTAGAGAGTACCTGACAGCTTAAGGACTTCAGGAAAGACTTCACAAAAGTGGTAGATTTTGAGCTGGATCACAAAGGACAGATAGGAGTCTAAAGGGCAGAAAAAGGATAACGACATTTTTGGCAGAGGAAACAGCATTTACACTGGAATAGATCCTTCAGGGTGTGGCTTTTTGAAGAAAAATAACTTCCCTAGGTGGTTAGAACTGTGAGGGAGGTGAAGGAAGGGAGAATGGAGGGTTTAGAGGTGGCAGGATGGCAGCTCCGTGAGCTAGTGGAGACAGTTAAGCACGACATTGACATGATCCGCTAGAACTAAGCAGTCTTAGTTCTCCGAGTGAAAACTGGCTAGTTTGGCACTGCAGTACTATCCTTCAGGTAAAGACTTGAAAGACCAGCCTCAGCTTTCAACTCCCACTGATAGGGAGCAGTGCTTTCCCATTGAGAACTTCAAACTATTGTTTTTGTTTTTCATAAACAAAATTGAGATTAGGTAAACTTTATTATTATTATTTAAACAGCTTTATTGAGGTATAGTTAAGTCACTTGAATAAGCTGTACCTATTTAAAAAAAAATGGGGGCGCCTGGGTGGCTCAGTCAGTTAAGCGGCTGACTTCACCTAAGGTCATGATCCTAGGGTTCTGGGATCAAGTCCTGTGTTGGGCTCCCTGATCAGTGGGGAGCCTGCTTCTCTATCTGCCCCTCTCTGCTCCTGCTCGCTTGCTCTCTCAAAAATAAATAAAACATTTGGGGTGCCTGGGTGGCTCAGTGGGTTAAAGCCTCTGCCTTCGGCTCAGGTCATGATCCCAGGGTCCTGGGATCGAGCCCCGCATCAGGCTCTCTGCTCAGCAGGGAGCCTGCTTCCCTTCCTCTCTCTCTACCTGCCTCTCTGCCTACTTGTGATCTCTATCAAATAAATAAATAAAATATTAAAAAAAACATTTAAAAATATATAAATGTCTGAACTTAACAAATTGTAATTTTTAATCAAATGTATATACACACACACACATATATTTACCTGTGACTCCATCCTGACAATCAAGAGAATAAGAACATTCATCATCCCAAATGTTTTTTGTGCCTTTTGGATGAATTTTTAAAAGTTTAGCACAGTATGTTAAAACCAGTATATATAAAATATGACAACTTTTTTAGGGAATTTAGTGATTGGTCACATTTTAAAATGCTTTCTATTATGAAGATTTAAAAACATAATTCACAACTAAAGAGAAGAGTATAACAGACTTCCGTGTACCCTATCACTCAACTTCAATGTGTAATAAGCATTTTTAATCTTATTATTGTAATGCTTATACTTTTTGCTTTTCTCCAAATGTAGTGCTTTCTTGCAAAAGCCTGATTATACGAATTCTTCATTTTACAAATGAAGAAATGAAAACCTGGAGAAATTGAGTTACTAAAATTTTTTTTAAATTATGGAAATGTGGAAGTTGATGGGAAGAAAAACTGCTATGTTTGCTAGACCCTTACTACTGGAAAGTGCTCTGGACTGGCAGTATGGCCATCACCTGGGAACATATTAGAATTGTACAATTGTATGCCCCACTCCAGACCTACTGAATCAGAAATTGTATTTTAATAAGATTTCCAGGTGATCATACATACATTAAAGTTTGAAAAACACTATAGTAGGGCAAATTGCCTCTTTGGGCAACAATAAAACTTTAGAATTAAAAACCTTTCTAAAATCAAGGTTGGTGAAAAGGGAAAAAATGGAATCCTCGCTTTAGTTACTGCTTAGTTTATGTTACAAATGATGCCCTATCTAGTACTATGAAAAGTTAATCATTTAGCTTTTTTCTGTGTCGCCATTTTCAACTTATAAAAACAACAAAGATTCTGAGGATAAAATAAGTACCCAAGACTATTATTATTATTGTTTATGCCTTTTGCCAGGATTATGTTTGGTTTGTAAAAAGGAAGTAGAAACTCACAGCATTTTTTTTTTTTTTTTACAGCCCCATAAGTTGATAAAACAAAGCAAAGCCCAGAATCTCTTTTATCCCCCGCTTCATTCCAAAGATAGGAAAGTTGGGCAACCAGAAGGCAGAATTAAACACTGTTCATTGTGTATACCAAGGGAGGACCTCATGTTGTGTTCAATCTAGCTGGCTAGGAAACCCTTCCATTAGCTTTTTCCTAATGTTTGCACTGAATGAGCCATTACATTTTGAAGGCAACACTGACTGAATTCAGTATTGATGCATTCACTTACCAACTTTTCTGCCTCTGGCAGAACAGTCTCTTTCTAATGGTAGTGTACAAACAGCAGTCACTGGCTTCATCCTCACTCTAAAGGAAGCCTTGTAATGTTGCTTCTATCGCTATATCCTTTATGTGTACGGCCCCATTATAATTCCGTTCTTTGTGCCCACGCTCCAGAAATATTTTCTAGATAATTGTTAATCGTTAATGGAAACCCTTTTGGTATGGTCCCAGGTAAAAAAATCTGTTCAGGATTTAAATATGTTCTGAAGTGTACTGTGTTATAGTAAGATATTAATGTCTTAACAAAGAGGAAATATTAATGTAGTTCTTTTGATTTGTAATGTTTTCACATATAGAACCTAGCAGTTGTATCTACATACTTTTCCAGAGAATCGTTTGACAGCCGAAAAAATATTTAGATTCAGAATTTAGTAAAAGCCAGTTCCTTTTACTGCTATTGTATTTTTTCTGATGAAAGTGTATACTCTAGGTTAACCAATAAAATAAATGCTTCTGGTTTTACTAAATCTGTGGGTCCTTTGAGGCTGGTATGTACTCTGTCAAACAATCATATACAACATATAAACTGCAGTGATTCCAATGGTGCCTTTTTGGATCTAAAGAAACCAGTGTATCTGATCCCATAGTATATTAATGGAGGGCTTTACCCAGTGATATTATTCCACTGGCGAGACTGTGGACCATTAATAACAATATAATTTCCATTTTAATGCTAATGGAAAATCTAAAAATAAATTTTTAAAAATGTAAAATAAATCTTTAATATATAAAGTCTCAAAGCAATTTAAAAAATGATTTGCTGAAGTGCTGTCACTTTTAAGCATTGTATTTGAACTTATGATATGAGAGATAGAAAAACATGGTGGTTGTACATATAGTTAACAGTTGTGGAAAATTTATATCTTCACTACTTTGAACCTTTTTTAATATGATAGCCTAAGAGTACTCTTGCATATTCTGGATTGTCTTTACTTAATTTCAGCCTTGACTCTTAAGCTGTAAAGTCTAGCTTGTTTTTAGGTAATGTTCTACATGCCTGTTTTCTGTTTGTGATTATACAATTAGTAATATCTAGTGAAAATGTGGTTAGTATGGGAATAGTTCAAATTAAAATTAGAAGCTGGACTTGGCATGTATTCAATTCACTTCCGAGGGTTAAAGTCCAGAGCCGTGGCTAGTGGATCCTCACCTTTCTCTCCTGGTATTTTAGCTTTACTGATGATTTGAAACCATAGCAGTTAATATGCTTTAGCCTTTGCTTTTACAGATGAGAAATGGATCTTATACTTATATCACCAGGTTTCAAAACTATTTACACTAAGTGGGATGGTTTACTACCTCAGGGGTAGTGCATTAAGCCTATTGCTCTGGAGAATCCATTTTCATCTCTTCTCACCAATTGATGGGACAGATATGACAAGCCTTTAAAGTTGAGTGGAAATTTTCTGTGGGGCGGGCTGTTGTATTAAATTGTTCCTTACCACCACCATGGATGTTGTAAAGACTTGTGAGTGGGTAGCCTATGGCTAAGAAAAGAGATATATTGTCTGCAGTAGGGAGGCTGTAAGGTCTAATATATAGGGAATAGTTTTCTTCCTATCTGCTCACTATTTCCTTCTCCTTCTTTAAATCCTAACTCTAGTCCATCCACTTCAAAGAGGTTTTCTTGATTAGCAAGCACCAGAAAGTGTTAGTCAGGTTCTTAATTGTGTGTAATACTCTGAGAGCCCGTGTTTGAAGAGAAACTCTATAGGCATTAGACATATAATTCCTATTTTGTACCAATGTATTCTTATATGTGGTTTACCATATTTAAAAGTTCAGGTTTCATGTGTTTATATTATATTTGCAAGGAACATGGATTGCCTAATTAATATGGTAACTACCCCCTAATAATTCTTAGTTGAAAACACACTGTTGCCATTATGCTAACGACCATTTGTTTGTCTCTTTTTTTCTGTTCATTTCTAAATCAATAGGATTGTAACCTAGTGACTAACAAAAATGTTATAAGATGTTAATGTATAATATTAAAAGAAAAGACACATAAAATAAGCTTTGAAATTAACCACTACATTAGAAAACCTTGGTTCTATTTTAAGGACTTACTTAGAATAAAAAGTAGAGTTTTGAAATGTGGCAGAAATTTTCAGTAACATTTAAATTACTAATCAATAAATATTTTTTAATGAGGTCTCCTTCAACCTGCTGGAATTAGTTATATGCTCTAAATAACGCAAGAAAGAGACAAGAATTCTTTCTGCCTCAGTCTTTCTCTTACTGAACATACTTTAGTTTTCAGAATGTCCTCCTCAATTAGAATTTTTTTAACAGTTCATGGATTTGGTCTCTGAGCTACTTTACCTCTACTGAAGGTGAGTTATTTAATTCTTAGGAAATCAGATCAACACACTTAACCATGTTTGTAAAGATCAGGAATTCTTAAGGAGAATTTAATAAACTTTCCTCTCCAGCTGTAGTTATGATCACAAGCAAAGCATTAACATAACAACAGCAGCAATATTTTTCTCAAATCAAGAAATATTCCTCTAGAATATGTATCCAGGCATGAGGCAACTTTTATTTGTCACAGACTGAGAGAAATACCAACTGATTTTACTTTTGTTATCCCTACTGCTGATTCACGATTTCTATGTGACCTTTCACAATATATTTCTGGGGAACAAAGTTCATTGTAGTCTAAATGCAAACATATGTTTCTGTATATTAAGCAAGCATTTTAATACATTATTATTACTTGAGCTAATAACAAATAGTCATCTGTCAGTGAACTAAAAAGGTACAAAGTTCACAGTAATTCTTAGATAGCTTAGTAATTACCCAGACAGCTTGTTAGAAAAGCTGTTTAAATCTAGGATTATGAAATACACTGATGGCTATTTTCCTCCCATGGAGTTTCAAAAGATTGTTAGTACATTTGTCTATAATTACACACGAGTTCTCAGAGTCTTCATTAATGAAATTTATATTCTAAGCGAGCATTGATATTCCTTATAAATTCACTGACTTCTTCCTAAACCCATACTTTTCTGTCTTTTACTCCTCTTACTCCCCTCTCCCCATTTCTTTGGGGAAAAAAAAATCATAAACCAGTATGGTGATCATTAATATTTGATTTATTTTTCAATAAATATTTGCTAAATAAATTTCTTTGGGTCCTGGGAACTACTGGAGGGAAGAGGATGCGAAAAGGTGGAAGAGAAATGAAATTAAGTCCACAAAACCAGAAACTTTAATATGTTTTTTTCATTTTCTAATTATTGTTCCTCTATATCATGCCTTTATGTGTTCCTGCCAACACATATACATGAATTTACCACAGCAGCTGTGGTAGTTAATGGACTCTTAAAAGTCATGTTTGGATATAACTAAACAAATATGTATTCGTTCCCTTCTAATGAAATTACCCTTAACTGCCATCTTCAAAAGAAAGCCAGCTCCCAATTTGTTTAACTAGATTATTTTAAATAACATATACATATATATTGCTTTAGTATTAACTTTTTAAAAAGAATATTAGAACAAACTTTACTCTTCTCAGGTCTTATTTCCATTTGTAAAAATACTTAATTCAATATATTTACATTTAACTTTTTTATTTCCTAAGGTATTTGCAGTTGTTTATCTGTTGTTTAGTAATCGGAAAATTCTTGCACATAGCCATTCTGATACTAAATCACTATTTAGCCCCAACTTAAGTATTTCAATTATTTCTTTGTTCTCATTTTAAGGGGATACATTTTTAGATCGTGAGGCAAAATTTAGATGACCCAAAGTGACATTAATTAAAGAAGCAAGAGTCTTTTCTGCTTTAGGAAGGGGTTTCTCTGCACTTAAATGTGAGTTGTTTCCCCTCTATAATAATTGTCTCACTACCTACAATATGTGTTTCTTACTGACTCATCCTTTAGCGTTACAGTGTAGGCAACATTTTCTTTTCCTGGGCATGGATATAATTAGATGAAGACATGTAGAGTAGATGGAGTATTAGCAGATAATTTTGAGAGGCATATGTAACCAAGTTTGTAGAATGGGATAAAAATGCCACGAGCTAGAATTTAGTGGTAATTATCTATGTGTTTATAACATCTTTGACCCACATAACTGAATTTTCACATCCTTTTAAATCAGATAGAACTATACTCATTAAATTTAATTATAATTTTTGTCACTTGTTTTCTAGGATGTATCCATTTAGTATATTTTTTTATTCCTTTTTCGGAGGCAAAGCTTCACAAATCAAGTAAACCCATTGTTTTAGTCGTATTTATTATTGTTGTCATTAATTCCAATTATTATTATGATAGTAATAACAATTATAGTGTTAAATGCTACAAGATATTTGAGGTTAAAGCTGCAATAATAGACCACCAGATCTTAACAAATAGTATTTGTTTTCTGTTTTAACTATGGACTCAGTGATTCTTACTGATTGAGCTCTTCCACTTCAAAGAAACATCACAGAAATTTATACTGAAAAGATAAATAAGGGTGTGATGCCAGTAAAAGAGCTTAGATGGGTAGATATTGAGAAGAAGCCAAACTAGGCTGGTTACAGATTCCTGTCTCAAACTCCTCACAGAATGAAGTAGGGTATAAATAGTTATTTAGGCAAGTACTTTGGTAGTATATATATCCCGCTAAGAAACTCTTGGGAAGTCTTCTATTGTAATGTCGATCCAGAAAGCACTTCATGTATTATTAGTCTTATAACTCTAAATTCTGTGTCTCATAGTAAATTATTATGCCAATAAAAAGTTTGTATTATTATACCTACTCAGTACCTTACTACATGGAAAACCCTAGAAATTAACATATCTGTTATTCCTAAACACAAATCTGTTAATCAGCACCATCCCAATCCCTCAGTGTAACAGACTGGTTGGGATGGCTACTGCTAGTGGAGAAAATGGTTCTCTTGAGGGAAATTTTTTTCCTGGTTTCATGGGGTGTTTACTAACAGTAATCATTTCAACATGTATATTGTATCCTTTCTTTCATTTAAAGGTTTTAGCAGGAACAGTAATCTGAGCACTAAGAATTAATTTAGGCTTTCAATGAATATTTGTTGAATTGAATTTACACAGCTCCTTCTATTTCCTTATGAGCTAGATAAAATGTATTTTGTATGTATTAATACTAGATTAATATGAACAATAAAATACCTTGAATGTGCTTTTGATTTTAAAGTACCTTTCTGTTTGCATCCAGCCAACATTTTTTCTAGGCTTTGGGCTGCTGAATTAGGCTGCTGTGTCTTCAGTCAGCAAAATTCCATTGGTGTATCTGTCTATATGAGATAAAACACTTTATTCTAGCACAGGAAAAATTTTCAAGTCATTCTCGTATTTTTCTTGCCTTACAACTTGCTTCCCTTTATTTTATGCAGCTTTGCGAATGATGGAGTAAAAGGATTTCCTTTGAAAATTAGTGTATGATTTCAATGTTTTGATATATTTCTTACCATGTTTTCTCTACTATTAACAAAAGACCATAAAAATTATAAACATGTAAGAAAATGCTCTTCCTGATAAAGGTTAATTACAGAAATTTCTCTACTTCTTCTAATAATAAAATTAGTGGTTTATGCTATTGTGTAGTAAGTTTTCTCACATTCTGTCTCTGTGTTTGGAACTGATAAATTCTCCAGCATTTCCTTTCAGAGCTTACATGCGCTCTTTGAAACCACCTTTTCTGTACTCACATACCCTCAGGTTTTGTTTTGTTTTGTTTTGTTGGAATTTTTCTTTTCTTCTCTTCCCACTTACCACTTGTATATCTATACATATGTGTAACATGCACATGGGGACATATATATGCATATTCAGAATATTTTTTCTGAAATGTATGTAAGTTATTGACACAATGCACTGTTTTTTTTTTTGTTTGTTTGTTTGTTTTTTTAAGATTTTATTTATTTATTTGAAAGACAGAGATCACAAGTAGGCAGAGAGGCAGGCAGAGAGAGAGGAAGAGAAGCAGGCTCTCTGCCAAGCAGAGAGCCCATCACGGGCACGATCCCAGGATCCTGGGATCATGACCTGAGCTGAAGGCAGAGGCTTTAATCCACTGAGCCACCCAGGTGCCCCGACACAATGCACTGTTAACCCTAAAAACTTCAGTGACTATTTTGTAAAGACAAAGATACTCTCTTTTATAACCATAGTGTAGTTATCAAAATCAGGAAATTAACAATGTTATAATATTTTTGTATAATCTATAGACCTTTTATTCAAATTTCATCAATTTTCCCATTAACATGTTTTATAGCAAAAGGAAAAAAAATTACTGTCCAGGTTTCAAAGTAAGAACATGATTTATGTTTTGTGTGTCTTTCATCTCCTTTAATCTGGAACAATTCCTTAATCTTTGTTTTTTGTGACATTGACATTTTTTTAAGAATATAGGCCATTTATTTTGGAGGCTATTCTTTCAGTTCAGGATTTTTTGATGTTTCCTTATAAATAGATTATTATACATTTTTGGCAGGAACATCACAGGGGTGATGTTTTGTCCTCAATGATTAGATCAAGAGACACATGGTGTCTCTTTGTTACATTATTAGTGATGATAACTTTGATCATTACCTTCAGGCTTATTTATTTAATTTTTACAAGTTTATTGAAATATAATTTACATAAAGTAAACTGCACACATTTACATGTGGATTTTAATGTAACTGGTGAGTAAAGTTAATGACCTTAAAGGGAAGCCTTACAAATTCTGTTTGAATTACAGGAACTTTATGAAATGTCAGGGCTGTGTGCTAGCCTGGTTTGTCAACAAAGTCAGTGTAGGTTCTACATGTTATAAGGGGATAAATAACATGTAAAAGAAGAACAGATTGACTTTGGGTCTTTATCTAGACTGAGTATTGGACATCTTTGTTGTGACCAGTGGCCTTTAAAATGTAGCTTCCTTATCTTCTACTGCATTTGTTATCACGAGTTATATTAGTAGTCCACTCTCAGATCAGTCTTCAGGATTAAAAAAAACTATTACAGATGGTAAAGACTGAATTGGTCATATACTATATATTGGTAATCAATTTATAAATTGAGTTGCAATTTATAAATACAGATTTCATTCAATATTAGATAGCTAAGAATTAAGATTCCTTGGTCTGTATATTTCTTAACTGATTGAACTACCCACGTGCCTTTGTATATTTCTTGTAAGAGTTCATAAAAATCAGAATTTCAGACTCGGAAGAGATCTTAAAACCATCATAATCTAGAGCTTTCCAAGCAGTGTAAGATAATGAGCCTCTTAGTCTCTGAGCAGCTGGGCTGGCCCTGGGATACCTGGAGCCTTGTGCTGGCCGCTTATGTCTGCATGCAGTCCTTTTTATTCTAGTGTGCTACATAAATGTTACCATTTTCTATAGACATATAAAGGAATAAGGAGACACTGACTTTGTCCAATAGCTCACTTAATCTTTAACTCTTTTCTCTTGTATCTCTGCTAAATGATCATTGATCCTAGCCATTTATTCAACAAATACTTCATACCAATTTGTGTGCCAGGCACTGTGCTAGATGTAAGGGATATAAAATAAGACAGATAAGCTGTTACATATTGAGCTTTTACATTTTGTTGGGGAAATAGACAAATCAACTAAATGAGTAACTGAGCATGGTAATTTAAGATTAAATAAAGTACTGTGGTTGAAGTGAACAGGGATGAAAGATATTAGAGATCATTAGATGGATTGTTTTAAGAAGATATTTTTGAAGAAATAGCATTCAACTGAGACTGGAAAGGTTAGAAAGAGCAGGCTTCAAAAGATCTGGAAAAAGACTATTCGAAGAACGACTAACCAAGTGCGTTGGCCTGAGTGTAGGAAAGGACTCACTCACTGTATTTGCAGGGCAGATGGGTGCATGGGTGGCTGGAGCATAGGATGTGAAGAAGGAAGAATGGCCTGAGATGAGGCTGAGAGTATGAGAAAGAGCCAGCTCACACAGAGTCTTCTGGGGATAGCAAGGAATTTGGATTTTATTCTAAAGAGCAATGGGAAGCCTGTGGAAGTTTGAAGGCATATTCTTTGTTAGGATTCTTAACCTCTCTAAACCCAGGTTCCTAATCTAAAAGGAATAATTAATTGTATGTTATCTATCTCATAAGGCTGTTGTGAGGCCTGCATGAGTGAACTCTTGTATCAGTGTCTAGTTAGCCCTTAATACTCTATTATTATTAGAAATATGTTTTCTGTTCTAGGGTAGTAACAATTCATCAGTCTACTTTCATTATTAAATAAATAGTTCTGTGCTTTACCAGTCAAGTTTTTGATTATTAATTTGATTTCCCAAGTATCTCCACACTAGGAGTTCAATGAAGTTCTCTGAGTAAGGTACAAAATTATTTATGTTAACAAAAAGAGACATCTCTCTTTTTAATAAATCAATACGTTTCTATTCTGGTTTATATATCAGTGGTTTATGAATTGAGTTATTAAATCATCTCTGGGTATATGGAATAAAGTCTACTTATAGATAAAATGTAGATAGAATTTAGATAGAAAATCTATTTTTTGAACCTTGAAGACAAAGTAAGTGATTCTGGATGTTGGTAAATCACGAAATAACTATAGTATTTACTTTCAAATACTTTGTTGTTAGTCTACAATTTTAACATTTCTCTAGTGGAAAAATATCATACGTATTTTGCAGACATAAGATATGTAGTATGAATAATGTGGAACTGACAGTATCTAAAACATTGTTGCTTAACAGAATCCTAAGTAGTACTCTTAATTTTCTTTTCTACAACTTTAAAGTCGAATTTTGTTGATTATACTATGTAAAGTCACCTCAAACGCTGACTTAGTCAATCCTAAACCATTAGTCCTAAGGGAAATAAAGGATTAGGTTCTTGTAAGACTCTGATGTTAACAGTTTTGAATCGATCAGTGCATTACCTTGTATAAAATGTATTTCTGTTTAAAAAGACCCTTATTAAATATATATTGTTGATTCATTAACATTGAACTCATGGCCAAGAGCACTATAGATCATATCTGAATGAAACTTTTCTAATACTTATTTTCTCTGTAAGGCACATCCCATTCTTCTTGCATTTAAGAATACTAGACAGCACTTCAACACTATGCTTGGAAGGCCATTTTATATAGCAAAATCCCCAACAAAGAACATGAAAGTGTGAAAAACATGACACTAAATATACTGCAGAAAGGATACTTGTTTACAGTGTGAAAACAAACAAGAAAGAACAGCCTTGCCCTGCTCAACCTCAGCTGGGAGCATGCACATCTGGTAACTCAAAATTTTCTCTATTCTACGCAAGTACATGTCTTCATGACCACTAAAGTACCTGTGTATTGATTTGGGGATTACAAATAAGTTTTAGTGACAAGGTGAATTCACAAATGCAGATTCACTGTAATTGTTTAATTTTGGGAAACAATTTTCTAAAAATTTATTTTTATAGGGGAGATATAAAATAGATCAATCTTTGATTAGTTATTCTTAAACTACTTTCTATCTTGGTACTGATTTGGGGGGGGGCAAATAATTCTGCTTATAGCCATTTTCATTGTAGTCATTTGGTTCTCTTTGTGACTCTGTTGCAACTATACTTCTGAGTATAGTCTAGGTTCTTCATATTCCTGAAGACAATTCTATCTCAGTATTAAAAAACCCAACCAAACAAGGACAAGTAAACTTTAGAACTTACAGAAGAGAATAGAGTATCTGTGACCTCAGAGTATGGAGAGATTGCTTAGAACATAAAAATTACAAATCATAAGTGAAATAACTGGTAAGTTATGTTATCAAGTTACATTCAGTTACATTAAAATGAATTTTGGTCCTCAACATAAACATGAAGAAAATGAAAGTGTAAACCATAGAGTGGGAGAAGATACTGCAATGTAAATCACTGGTAAGTTATTATTATTAGGATGTATAAAGAATTGCTATATGTTATTAAGAAAAAGACAGTGTAATATGGGTTGCTTGGGTGGCTCAGTTGGTTAAGCATCTGTCTTTGGCTCGGGTCATGATCCTAGGGTCCTGGGATTTAGTCCGGCATCGGGTTCCTTGCTCTGGGGGGAGCCTGCTTCTCCCTCTGCCTGCCGATCCCCCTCCTTGTGCTCTCTTTCTGTCTCTCTCTCTCTTTGACAAATAAATAAATAAAATAAAATAAAATAAAATAAAAAGACAGTGTAATAGAAAAATGGACAACAAATTGGGTTGCTTTATGAAAGAACCATAGAGAATATGACCAGTTCTGCTATAATGCTTGTTTTGAAAATGTGGAAGTGTTCCAATGTGATTGATGTGTTAGGGGATAATTTGGGCATAATGCAGTTTTTATATTTGTTTATGTGTGATTTTTGTCCTTGAGAAACACTGAGTGAATGCAAAAAACTACACCCATCTGAGATGAGCTACATAGGAATATGCAAAATACACACACCTCAGACATCTTTCAGCTACCTCAATTCAATGAGTGTGGTATGAGCCACCCCCAACCCATCCACATCTAGTATTAGAATTTTCTGTCTGATTTCAGATACCCTTCTTCCACCACATTAATAGCTCACAAGTTGTAACCTTTGCAATATCTACTTGTTTAAGCAAACTTCAGTTTTGTTTCAAAGTGATATGCTCTGTTTATTGTATTACATATGTATTTCTGAATCATTTAACATGCATAAAACTGGGTTATCTTTATTAGACTCCTACTTTTTTATTAATGTATATCACTGACCCCTTTCTTCCCCATAAGTTCTGTGGTGTTCATGGCACCATTTTTGTATAGCTCAGTGATTTTAGGGGTGCGTATGTTGCACTATAGCAGAACTGATGGTACATCCAGTGTGATTCCTTTTATGTTCAAAGACATGTAAAACTGAACTTGTATATGAATGTGGTGAAACTCTAAAGGGGATGAAGGAAGGGGTATAGGGATGGGATTGGGGAGTGGTGTACAGTGTTCTTTTAAAGATTATGTTAGGGGTGCTTGGGTGGCTTAGTCAGTTAGATGTTTGCCTTTGGCTTAGGTCATGATCCTGGAGTCCTAGGATCGAGACCTGCATTAGGCTCCCTGCTCAGCAGAGAGTCTGCTTCTCCCTTTCTCTCTGCCCCTCACTCTGCTTGTGCTCTCTCTCTCTCTCTTTCAAATAAATAATTAAAATCTTTTAAAAAAAGATTGTTAGATTGTTTCTTCAACTGGATAGTAGGCACAATGGCTGGTGGTTGCTTATTATTTTTATGCCATTCTTATACTTCATTGAAATATAATTCACATACCATGCAATTCACACATTTGAAGTATGTAATTCACTGGTTTCCATGATATCCTCAGAGTTGTGCAAACATCACCACAATTTTAGAACACCTTTATCACCCCAAAAAGAAACCTACTTGTTAGCAGTTACTTTTTTTTTTTTAAAGACTTTATTTATTTATTTGACAGACAAAGATCACAAATAGGCGGAGAGGCAGGTGGAGAGAGAGGAAGAAGCAGGCCCCCCCACCGAGCAGAGAGCCCGACACGGGGCCCGATCCCAGGACCCCGAGACCACGACTCAAGCCGAAGGCAGAGGCCTTAACCCACTGAGCTACCCAGGCGCCCCTAGCAGTTACTTTTCATTTCCCCCCACAACCTCAGCCCCAGGCAGCCACTAATATCTTTTCCATTTCTTTGAATTTCCTTATTCTGCATATTACACATAAATGGAATCATACAATATGCCGTCTTCTGTAACTAGCTTCTTTCATTTAGCAGAATGTTTTGAAGATTCATTCTCGTTGTCACGTGTATCAGCGCTTTATTTCTTTCTGTGCGTGAAAAATATTCCATTGTATGGATAGAGCATATTTTACCTACCTACTCATCAGCTGATGGACAGTTAGGTTGTTTCCTCTTTTTGGCTCTTATAATATTGCTGCTATGCATATTTGTATGTAAGATTTCATATGGACATAATGTTTTTATTTCTGTTGAGTATATACCTGTGAGTGGAATTGATACCTAACTATGTTTAACCTTTTGAGGACTGCACCATTCTACATTCCTACTAGCAGTATACCATATGTATACTTTTTATGTATATGTGTGTGTCTGTGTGTTTAAAATATCTACTCAATATACTTTAATAGTTTTCAAAACAAAACAGTAGGGACAATTGAAGTAACTAGCTGTCTTTTTGTCTTTAAGTACAGAAACAGATATTGGGATGAGAAACTCTCCAAAGCTAGGGATTCTATCAGATGGTAAAGCTTATTTTAACATTTGGAGCTCTGGATCACTGGATATCTCTAGAACCCTGGGTTGATTTGTGGAGTATGAAAACTTTGTCTTCAGCAAAATTCCCATAATTTCTTCTAAACCTCTCCTCACTTACTCTCTTTTCGTTCTAGGTGCTTCCTGACTTTTGTACCATCCCTCTGAAGGCCTAGTTTTACAGATTCCCAAATGACCCCTCCCTTCTTTTTGCTTTTGTAAAACTTTTCATTTTCTTAGTGTTTGTCTCTCAGAAGCAAGTATTCTATACTGACTTGCTATTTTTTTTAAAGATTTTATTTATTTATTTGACAGACAGAGATTACAAGTAGGCAGAGAAGTAGGCAGAGAGAGAGGAAGGGAAGCAGGCTCCCAGCTGAGCAGAGAGCCCGATGCTGGGCTTGATCCCAGGACCCTGGGATCATGACCTGAGCCGAAGGCAGAGGCTTTAACCCACCGAGCCACTGAGGTGCCCTAACTTACTATTTTTTCAAGACTCTATTTATTCGTCAGAGAGAGAGAGAGAGAGCACAAGCAGGGGAAGCAGCAGGCAGAGGGAGAAGCAGGCTTCCTGCCAAGCAGGGAGCCCAATTCAGGGCTCAATCCCAGGACCCTGGGATCATGACCTGAGCCAAATGCAGAATCTTAACCGACTGAGCCATCCAGGCGTCCCTATACTAACTTACTATTGACTGATGTTAGGTTAATGTTTTATAGTTTTCAAAGGATTTCCAATTTAAAAGATCGTTTTGTTCAAAAGAATATACTTGGGCGCCTAGGTGGCTCCGTGGGTTAGGCTTTTGCCTTCAGCTCAGGTCATGATCTCAGGGTCCTGGGATTGAGCCCCGAATCGGACTCTCTGCTCAGTGGGGAGCCTGCTTCCTCCTCTCTCTGCCTGCCTCTCTGCCTACTTGTGATCTCTGTCTGTTAAATAAGTAAATAAAATCTTAAAAAAAAAAAAGAATATACTTTATGATGTAATGTTAAGCTTTCAGGGCAGGAGTGAGTTGGTGCACGTGTTCTGTGTGTGTTCATACGTATGTGGGGATAAATAGCTCTTTACAGTACCCAGTAAGCCATGCATGTAATTCTCTGTTCCTGATGAGGTCTTTTCACACAGCTTCATTCTGACTATGCCTGACCCTACTTCTTCTTGTGTTAAGTAGCCCTCTTCGGCCAGTTTTCAATGATCTCAGACTGTAGTGGACTTCTGGATATTTTTATATATGTAGTTACTCAGCATCTTTTAAACATCTGTCCTCTATTAGGGAAAATGCTACTTTTAGTTCTGTGTCTCCAAGCCAGAAAACCATTTCCTCACCTTTTTTTTTTTTTTTTAAAGATTTTATTTATTTATTTGAGAGGGAGAACATAAGAGGGAGAGGTTCAGAGGGAGACGCAGACTACCCACTGTGCAGGGAGACCCGATCCCAGGACGCTGGGATCATGACCTGAGCTGAAGGCAGACACTTAATGACTGAGCCACCCAAGTGCCCTCCTTATCTTTTTTGAAGCCAGGGGTCAGGCATCTGATCCAGACCCAGTCAACTAGATGTAGTCATTTGAATTCAGAAGAGAAAAGTGTGAAGAAGATGGCACAGTATGGAATCTGTTCCTAATAAAAGTGTCAAAGCTGGCATAGATATTGGCTTTTGTGGGTGGCAAATGGTGAGGCTCGTAGTCATGCACCTTTACCTCTCAAGATGTGAGGTGTGGGGGCACCTGGGTGGCTCAGTAGGCTAAGCCTCTGCCTTCAGCTCAGGTCATGATCCCAGGGTCCTGGGATTGAGCCCGCATCGGGCTCTCTGCTCAGCAGGGAGCCTGCTTCCCCCTCTCTCTCTGCCTGCCTCTCTGCTTACTTGTGATCTCTTGTGTCAGCTCTCTGCTCAGCGGGAAGCCTGCTTCTCCCCCCACCCCGCCCTCTGCCTGACTCCCTGCCTACTTGTGATCTTTCTCTCTGTCAAATAAATAAATAAAATCTTTAAAAAAAAAGAAAAGAAAATATGTTTTATGAACTATTGAAAGCATACAGAAAGTTAGTGAGTAATAAACAACGATGTACCTGCCTCCAGCTCTATCAAAAATATCCATTTAGCTACATTTGCTTCAGATCTTGTAAGAAAGTAAAACATTACAGATATAGTCTATTACTTGACTCTTTTCATTGACTAGGTTTGCTTTGTTGTTTTCCATCTACACACTTGAGTTTCACATTCGCTTTCTATTATTTTAGTGGGTATCAACATGGTGTCTTACCCCAGTGATTATCTTACAAGCATCCAAAGTTTTTAGTCTCTTACCTTTCTTTTTCTTTCTTTTTTTTTTTAAAAGATTTTATTTATTTGACAGACAGAGATCACAAATAGGCAGAGAGGCAGGCAGAGAGAGAGGGGAAAGCAGGCTCCCTGCTGAGCAGAGAGCCTGATGGGGGGCTCGATCCCAGGACCCTGGGATCATGATCTGAGCCGAAGGCAGAGGCTTTAACCCACTGAGCCACCCAGGCGCCCCTCTCTTACCTTTCTGATCAATACAAGGACTCGAAGGCTTTCAGTCATGGCTCCTGTCCATCTTACACATAGGTATAGTTTGCAAGTAATGAAAACCCCAAGTACTGTTATTTAAGCAAATCAGGATTTCTTTTTTTTTTATATAACAGGAGGCTCAGACTAATATTTAGTCAGCAACTCATTAATGTTGGGACCATTGTCTCTGCAATTTTCATGGCCAGTGAAAGCCCTTAACAGGCTGTCTTCTGTGTCATTTTGACACATCTTCATTATTCCTTGAGCCATTCCTTACATTCGGGTCCATCAAGAGGTTCCAAACCATCTTATATTTTCCTTGCCCCAGCCTTGGAATCAGCCATATTCTCTAAGTATTCCTGGTTCCTTTTAGTGGAGAATGACATTTAGAAAACCAAGATTTAGGGGCGCTTGGGTGTCTCCGTCATTTAGCGTCTGCCTTTGGCTCAGGTCATGATCCCAGGGTCCTGGGATCTAGCCCCGCATCGGGCTCCGTGCTTGGTGGGAAGCCACTTCTCCCCCTCCCACTCCCCCTGCTTGTGTTCCCTCTCTCACTGTGTCTCTTGTCTGTCAAATAAGTAAGTAAAATCTTTAAAAAAAAGAAAAAGAAACTAAGATTTATGTATAAGGTTCATTCATTGCCATTGGGTGTTGCTGCTTCTCGGTCTCCTCAATGAAAAAAATGTAGGGAATACCCCCTCCAACACACATAACACATACATATACACACAATCAGAACAAATTTTAATCAATATCGTGTCTGTTTATCTAGAAAACCATGAATCCATTTCAACACCACAAAGTTCATTCCAATTTTCTCCTGTTTCATGTTTGTAGCTCCCTTTTTTGCTAGTGTGAAACCTGGTTTCCATTAACTTAATATATTTAATTATTAGATCAGTCCTCCCCAATTATAGCTAACCTCCTGTCACTGCTTGCCTCACCTCCCTAGTCTTATGTCCTCACCATCTTCTTACCCTTCTTAGGCTCTGGTACCATAGGATGGTTCAGTCCTCCTTTTCTCCTTCTATTCCCCCCACCCCGCCGAAACCAGTGAATATTCTCTTCACCCTGAGCAGGCTTCCCACAGCCCATAGTAGGCCACCATTGGTAAAGTATACAGATACTCTCCAAAACTCCCTTTGGGAACTCAATGTATTTACTCCTCTTCTTCCCTTCAGACATCTGCCTTGCCTAGCCCTACCTGAAATCTTTGTACTGAATTAAATAAATCCTTCTTTCATCTTCTCCTCCCTTTCTTCCCTCCCCTCTGTTTCATAGACACAGGTCTTCCTGTCTTCAAGGGTACCACTAAGGATATTTTAGTCTTTTTTTTCTGTTTTTTGTTGGCTATATGCATTGTCTGTTTTTCCTCTGAATTATATGTATATTTTCCTGTTTGTTTTGGTCTAGCTTTCATGTTAGAGACATTTCCTCAAATGTCTGGTGATTTTTATCTGCTTATTCATTTAGTCCTATGGCTTTAAATATTAATGTGCTGATGTTTCCCAAAATTATATTGTCACTTTGATCCTCTCCCCAGAATTCTGGGCTCAATTTCCTGCTCAGTATCTCCACTTGGATATCTAATAAACATCAAAAATCAGCATATCCAAAATTGGGTTCTTGAATTTCTCTAAACTTTCCCTTCCTCATTTTAGTAAAGGCCAACATCACTCATCTAGTAGCTCAGGCCAGAAGCCCTGGAGACCTGTGATTTTTCTTTTTCTCTTACAGCCAGTATTCACTCCATCAGCAAGATCACTTGCTTTTTAAAAATCAGAATCTGAAAGGTCAAGAAGCAAAGATGTCCCGGTAGCAATGTGCATGACTACTACCTAGGTTTTAGTCTCTAATACCACTCCCAACTAAAAACCAAGCACCTTGGAGAACTGGATGATTCTAGGGCTGGGGCAGGTAGGTGTAAGACAATCCTGGAGATCATGCGAGGATATTTGGAAGTGCTGAAAAAGATGATCAGGACATGTCACATAGGAGCCAGTCTGGAGAGTTTCCACTTGCCAAATCTGGGACAGTTTGAGCTCCAAAATAGTTAAATACAGAAATGAATTATAAACCATTGGAAAAAATAAAAATTCATGAATTCATACTGATCAGGGACAGATAGATAAATAAATAAATGGGTGAAGAGGGAGAGCTCTTAACAGTCAAATGCAGAGACCAACTGGTAAGTGTGGAAAGACTGCTAGAGTTGGAAAATCATCTTTTCATAATGTTTATAGTTAAGAGTGGATCAGGCAAGAATCATCAACAAATTTTAATATAGGGGGAAATTTTGTTTAGGAGTAGAATATTTGTATGGTCGTAAAGTGTCTCCCCAGAGATTGAGTGACAAGGAGAAAAAATAACATTAGTAGTCCAGCATAGAAGTTAGACAATACCTTGACCAGGTGATCAAATTAACAGCATTAGTAAGGGACAGATGGACATTCTGTGCCTCCAGATGTGATACCCTGAGAAGATTACAACATTACCCATGCATCACTGGGAATACATAATCTAATCATGAGTAAATGTCAGACAAACCCTAAATGAGAAACGTTCTAATTTTAAAATGGGGGGAGAGGACTTTATTCTTCAAAAATGTCAGTGTCATAGGTGTTCTAAAAATGTTCCAGATTAAAGGAACCTAAAGAGATTGGCAGCTAAATGTAGGATCCAGTCCTAGACTGGATCCTGAGATGGAGGGGATAAAACGCTAGGACATTATTGGGTCGACTGACAAAACTGGAGTATAAACAGATTAGATAAAAGCATTGTATCATGTTAAGTTTACTGAAGTTGATCACTGTGATTGTGTAAGAGAATATTGCATTTTTTATGAAATATTGAATGTTCAGGGGGAAAGAACCATGATATATGTAACCTACCCTCAAGTGGTTCAAAAAAGAAAATTTGTGTATATAAGTGTGTGTTTGTGTGTGTGTTTCCGTGCATGCATGCATGTACTTGATAGGAGTAAAGTGTTGATAATAGGTAAATGGCTGAATCTGGTAATGGATGTATGAGTGCTCTTTGTACTATTTTTGTTTGCTACCTTTTTATAAGTTTGAGATTATTAAAAGCAAAAACAAAAGCATAACCCACATCTTACTCTTTCACTTCTTCCTCCTTTTGTCAAGCAACCTTTATGTCTTGCTTTGACCACTCCCAATGGCCTTCCTGCCGATCTCTCTGCTTCCATCCATGCTACCTTACAGTCATTTCTTCACACAACTGGCAAAGTGATTTTTTCAAAGCATAAATCAGATAATATCACTCCTCTTCTCACAGCTTACCATTTTACCTGAAATAAAAATTCAGCCGTAACTAGAGTTTTCAAGGCCTGTGTGCTGTGGCCTACTTCAACCTCTCCGATATTATCCCCCATCACTCTGTGCCACTCATTTTGCTCCAACTGCACTGGCCTCTTTGTGTTCCTCCAGTAGGCCAAATGTAGTTTTCTTTCAGGGGTTTTATACTTGCTCTGCTCTCTGCCTGGAACACTCTTTGCTCAGATAGCTGTGTGGTTCCCACCCTTCCTTCGGACCTTTCCTGGAATCTATCCTCATAAGAGACCCTCTTCCTGACATACTGAGTTAAAACAACATTCCTCCTTCCCCCGACCCATTACACTCTATTCTCCATCCCTGCTTTATTTCTACTTCTGTTATATGTGCTGCCTTTGTGTATTGTCTATATTCTTTTCAGAATGTAAGCTCCTTGAGAGAGGGACTTTGTTTTGTTCATTACTGTATCCCCACTGCTTAGAACAGTGCCTGACACATAGTAGGCTCTCAAGTAAATGCTTGAGAATGGAAGAATAAGCTTCCAGGCACTTAAAAGCTGGTTGAAAATTGACTGTGTGTGAGTGGAGCTTCTCGATTTTGGTAGTTTTCATTGTAGAATGGTGGGTTTAGTTTGTGGACATCCAGCTGTCAGATCTGCATCTCTTAGGTCGGTCAGTTCCTCTGAGAGATTTGTATGAATATCCTAGCTGGAAAGGAAGAGAAGAAAGTGGGGTTGTCTGTAGGTCTGGCTCCTGATGTTCTGGGAACAAAATGGGGCTCTTTCTTGTCTGTTTTCATGCTCTTTGTTCTTGGAGATTTATGTGCTCCCCCTCCCCTTTTATCGTCCTTGTGGTAGGATTTCAGTTAGGAGAGGAGGCAAACAAGTGTGTTCATTTCGTCAATCCAATTGGTTCTTTCAATAGAAAGACCTCTTATATCACAACTAAGAGGACTCCTGCTTGTTCCTGTATGATATTAGGCAACTACAGTTGATTTGGGAACTGACATTAAGTCATGCCTCTCAATTGAGAGGAGAACTTTTCAGGTGAGAGTGTTTCATCCACTAGCCACTTGTGGTGATTAAGGACTTAAAATGTGGCTTGTTTGGGACGCCTGGGTGGCTCAGTTGGTTAAGCGGCTGCCTTCGGCTCAGGTCATGATCCCAGCGTCCTGGGATCGAGTCCCACATCGGGCTCCTTGCTCAGCAGGGAGCCTGCTTCTCCCTCTGCCTCTGCCTGCCATTCTGCTTGTGCTCACTCTCGCTCCTCTCTCTCTCTCTGACAAATAAATAAATAAAATCTTTAAAAAAAAAATGTGGCTTGTTTGAATTGAGGTGAGCTATGATTGTAAAATACACACCATGTTTAAAAGACTGAAAACAGCATAGAATGTCTCATGAATAGTTTTAGAATATTGACTGCATGTTGAAATGATAATATTTTGGATATGTTGAATTTATATGTTATTAAGATTAATTTTATCTGTTTCTTTTTGCTTTTTCAAACTTCACTATTAGAAATTTAAAATGACCTGTATGGATTACGTTATAATTCTTCTGGACAGCACTGCTGTAGAGTCCGACAACTAAGGCAAACATATCTGTCAGTAGTGGTCCTGGATCCTAGAAAGCCATGAAAGGATCAAAATTAGCAGATAGAATTTGTCCCCCAAGGATGGACACTTTCATGTTTGACCTTGCTGTTATGGTACTTCTGTATACTTTAGAAAGACCTATTGCCTTTGTTAGCTTTTAACTTTATATAGATTTGAACTTGCCAGTTTGGTCCTTCACCTTTTTTTGAATGCTAAATTGCTAGTAAAATTCTAGAACAGAACAGAATAGATCCACATTTTCCCAAACTGTACTCTTCTATTTAAGTGTAGTGCTGTAACCTAGATACACTTGGCTCCCAGGATTTTTAGTCCTATAGAGTAATTCCAAAAGGCATGAATCGTCTGGAAAATGTTCTTTTTTTCACAAATGTAGGCACTTCTTCTAATTGCCTGAAAACAACATATAGAAAGACCTACCAGTTGAAACAGAAATGGAGACTACTTACTCCCTTTTGAGTGCCCAATGAGTAATATTCATGATTATTGACCAGTAGTGGATCAATTTGGCCTTAAAGCCCAATTGATCACACTAGTATTCTTACAGCTGTATTGGACTTTACATCTCCACAGAGGCACAGATTATAGTCTGTTTGGCATTCATTTTTAATTTTATGAAGAGTGTTTCAAATTAAAACCTCCTATCAGATCACTCTCCCTCCTCTGAGACATTAATGTGGTCCTTATATAATTAAGCCATCCACCATTCAAGCCGATTAACAACTTCCAGAATAGGAATTTGAGGTTGAAAACACTATTCCCCATTGCCATTCTTCAGCCTGAAGGATTAGGGAATTACAGCCCCTCATTTCTGACTCATCTTTTATCAGAGTGCTGAAAGATAAAATCATTCTTATTTCTCAGTTCCATTCCTTTTTCCTTACTTGTGTGCTTAGGAAGATAATTTTTTCCTCAAGACCTGAAGAATTATATCTGTTTTTTTCTAAAGGTTGAAAGACATCAGAGTAGGTAGCCAGATTTTATGTCCCCCAGGCTAAGTTTCTGGGTCAATCCATTTTCAAAAGAATCTTTTTCAAATAGTTAGCAGATAATTTTAATATAAAAGTACTCTCCTTACACAGGTGAAAAAATTCTGTAGCCTCTTTTCTATCCTTCCCATAGTCTCACTCTTCAGAGAGTGTATTTCATTTCATCTGTTTTTAATTTTTCTGCTGGTTACCTACCTTATTTCTAAACTAAGTATGTAGTTTTTTTCATGGTGAACTATTTGGTTTATTTATACTATCTCCTACCTCCTTTCCTCCTCTTCGTCTCCAGTTTTATAAGTTATAGTTATTATTTGTAGTTCTGCTACAGGTTATTTTTCCACCATGAATAATCTGTTCTCTAACTTTGATTCCATCAACATTACGTTGTCTTTCTTGACTTCCATTATGTAATATGAGGAAGTTAGTATCCCCTCCTCTGTTATACTTTTAATTTTACATTTTAGTTTTTGGAAAACAATTGTCTGGCTTTATCCCAGGGGCAAAAGATATTCTTTGCAATGGCTGAGTATGTGTTGGAAACTGGGAGGGACCAAATGGCCCAGGTGTTACTCATATCTTTTAATTTACTGCCCCATCTCCCATTGCTGTTCTCTGTCCAAGCTTTGGGCATCTCCCAGTCTTTACTGGGAAAACGGATTCCTACTTCCACTGCAACTCTTTCTCATTATTTAATCTGGGTTTTCTCCACTATGGTGTATTTCTCAGTGCAGTCTCATTTGCTATTTGTCTTCCAGAAATTTATCAAAATCTGGTCTTCTGCAGCCCCTCCTCCCTTCTCAGTGGATTTATACCCTTTGCTGTCCTATCAGTGGGAATTTGGAAGGGAAGAGGGGAGATTGAAACACTGTGCTTGGTCGGCTATCTTGAACCAGAGATCTAAAAGTAATAGGTGTTTTTTTTTCATTGTCTTAAGTTGCTCTTGAATATTGTTATGGTACTTTTATACTGTTCAGAGTGCTTTTACATAATCTGTTTAGCCTTCATGACAACCTTTGATGTAAGTGGGACATGCATTTTTCTTGTTTTACAAAATAGGAAACTAGGATTAGAAAGGCTAAGTAAGGGATTTACTGAAGGTCACTTGCCTAAGTAAATTACAAAACTGGAATAAAGATTAGAGCCCAGATCTTCCCACTCATGGTCTAGTTAGCTCTATTTTTATTATATTAGTTTTAACTGGGTGCAGGGTTTATCAGTGTCCTCAAGTTTTCAATCTTTCCTTTGTCTCTCCCCTCCTTCCTCCCTCCATGGTCTTTGTGCCTTATCATCTTTGAAATAGATCTCCATTCTCTTTACTAGCTCTTTAATTCTCTGTCTTCTTTTAATGTCTCATTTTTTAGATTAACAGATGGTTGGGCTTTTTGGCTATTTTTGGAAAAAAAGCCAGGGTTCTTACATGGTTTCATTTTTCTGCAGGTTAATATACCTGTTCATGTGTAGCTGCTCTTCACCTGTTAAGTGAGAAACAACCTATTTTTTAAGGAACATTTTATTTACTTATTTGACAGAGAGAGAGATCACAAGTTGGCAGAGAGGCAGGCAGAGAGAGAGGGGGAAGCAGGCTCCCCGCTGAGCAGAGAGCCTGATGTGGGGCTCGATCCCAGGACCCTGAGATTATGACCTGAGCCGAAGGCAGAGGCTTAACCCACTGAGCCACTCAGGTGCCCCACAAACTATTTTTTTAAAACTACATTTCCACTTAGTTTTCCATTCTTTCCAAAGTCAATAAAGAAACCAGAGTGAAGATTGTTCTGTGTTGTCTGGTATTATTAGTGCCAATATGTAAAGGCTACATATAGACTTTATGTGTCAGTATGACTGGTTTCTTTAAAGTAGTTTAGACATGCATTCTGGATATAGCACATATTGTATCATATGCACTTACTGTTTACTTGTCATACTTACTTACTAGCTAAAAATCAACCTGCAACAGATCATCAGGAGTATTTGTGTTCATATTCAAACACTATTCAAAGCTTTATTTTCCCAGGGACTTTGGAGGTGGGCTAGAGGATACTTGTGTTTGATGTGATAATGTAATCTTCTTATAGAATAGACTAAGGTTTGTGCCATAGATAGACCTCTTTTTTTTTTTTCTTGAAGAAACACACACACACACACACACACACACACACACACACACACACAGAGTAACTTCATTGAGGCTATCTTTAGTGTCAGGTTTACTGAGTTGTACAACTCCAGGTTGGACCATTTATAAAGTACTCTGTGAATGGTGCCTTCTAGAGTTGTGCCAAAAGGCAGCCCTACTAGACTTACCTAATTTAAGAATTTGTAGAATATAATTTAATGGAAACATTGTAAGTTTGAGAGTTCTTTTATTCAGCCTTAATTCTGTCAGTAACATCTTTTGTCTTATTTATTTTGTTATGCAAATTTTAAAATTTACTAGGGGTGCCTGGATGGCTCTGTTAATTAAACATCTGCCTTTGGCTAAGGTCATGATTTCAGGGTCCTGGGATAGAGCCCCGTGTTGTGCTCCCTGCTCAGCAGGGAGTCTTTGCTTCTCCCTCTGCCTCCCCCTCAATCGTGTGCGTTTGCGCGCTGTCTCTCTCTCTCTCTCTCTCAAATAAATAAATAAATAAAATCTTTAAAAAATATGTCATTTACTCTACTGCCCACTTACCTTACAGAGAAGATATAAGGATTGTTGGATTAAAAAAATATATAATGGAGTTCCATGGAGATAAGGTCTTCTGACTATAGTGTGCCCTAGCTGTAGATGATAAGTAGTACCAGAGTCCCTGCTTATAACTATAAAATATTTCTTATAGTTATAAAGTTGAAAATGAGCATTACATACTTGTTATTATATAGTCATAAAAGTTGTGCTTGTACTTGTGGTTTACCTTTTTTCAAAGAGGAATTTTATTATTTGGGTCCATTGCATATACTAGCTTGTTTAAAATGTCATCAATTTGACAAAAACTTTCTTTTATCTTGAATTTTACACTATGTAATTCCAAACCTAAAGCTAATGCTTTGCTTTTTAATTTTTCAAGAAAGTGTTGATCTTTATATTTTAACTGAAGTTTTTGATTCTAGCTATAATAGAAGAATTTGAAATATGTGGAAATAGAAAACATGCAAATATTATGGATTATCTTCCTTGTTTATAAGAAAAGGGTTTAGATGTAGATATTGACAAATCTTTATCCATGAATGGAAACATGTATCTAATATCATCCCGTATATCTATTTTTAAACTGATTTCAGATAAAAGCTTTTAATTTGAAGTTAAAATATAGTATAAGAAAAGATTATAAAGTTTAAAACTTCTGAGCTTTTTTGTGACTGTTATCTTCTACATTTTATTAACTGTTTTTTAAAATTATTATTTCCTGTGTAAGTTGTATTTTGCATTCTTCAAGGAGTAATGTAGAATTTTTACAGATTTCTGGAAAATGTATTTTTAAAAACCCAGGAGAAATCTCTTCCCATTCATCATCTCATGCTCCTGTATCCCCTAGTGCCAGGCTTTATACATAGGTACATAATAAATGTTTGCACCATACTCAGCTGAAGTTTTTACTGTGGCATTGGAACGAGCCCTGTGAAACAGCGGAGAAAACAATCGACCACACTGGATGTGCAGCCCAAGCTATTGTGTAGCCTTGGGATGTACGACTCTGATTTTTTACTTGTAGGATTTTGAGAGTCCCCAGTTGTTCCCGCCAGGCTTGCTGGCTATGCTTCACCCAGATTATTTGGCTGTGATGTTAAACAGGATGTTGGAGGCTGGGATTAAGGAATGGCTTGAGATGCTTTTTCCATTTAGCACTCTTCCCCACTTTCAAATTAACTCCTTAGACCTTTAATAAAGGGGTTCTTAAAAGTAAGGCAAAACTTTGCCCTCTCCCTTACTAAACCTGTAGCATCTGGTAGTAGGAAAAAGTACAGTGGGACTTATTGGCACCGTGGTGCAGAGCATTGAAGAATTCCATGTTGTGACAACACATCAAAATAAATTGCTGTCAACAGACCAAAACACCAAGTGCTGTGATTCTGTCTGACGTGTGAAGATTCAGACAGGCTGTCTTGACAAGTTGTGGTGGAGCACCTGCATTTGACAGAAGACAGTGATATAAATCTGATTTGCCTGATATGAAGCACCTAGATATAGTTAATGCTGGTGACAACAAGTCTGCATAAAATTTCCAAGACATGAGTCTGGTTTTATTTTGCCTCTATTATGTGGTATTATTTTTTGGTCACATTTTGATACTCACTTGGTTCCCACTTATGTTCATAGTTTGGCCTTGAAAGATAATTATAAATAATAAACCCAGAAAATTGTCACAAATTAAGGTTTAAGTCAGTCTTTTTTGGGGGGGGGAGGGTTGTATTGCATAAGGCAATACCATTGCAGTTTCTCAAAGCAGAAGAAATGCAATGAAATTTTATTTTATACTAATCATAAAAGTTATCGTAGTTGGAATTGTATTAATTTTGTAACTTACAGCCAAAATATTGAAAATAGTGGGTTAAAAGTCATGAGTTACTATAAATCTTCTCTCAAGCTGTATTTGGCTTTAAAGCCTCTAGAAGAGGTAAAATCATTGAATAGGTGGTTAATTTTTACCTTTCATTACCAATAAATGATAACTTTTTATAGTGCCAGCATATATCACAGCTCATTTAAGAATGTGTAAAACATACCATAGCTCTGGAGTTTAATTATAGAACTTCCTACGAGCTTCTCTTTTCCAGTTCTTCTTGTAACCACAGATACTTCATTCTGACAGTGGTAAACTAGTAAGAAATGCATAGAGATAGAAATTTCAATTACATTTTTCTAATTACATCTTAAGATTTAAGAGATGTTAACATTGGGCTTTTGGTTGGAAGAAAGAATCCTTTTAAAAGCAGAGGTTCTTAAAGAGGGTTCAGGTTACATTTCTGAAAATTGAGGGCAATTTTATAAAATGGAAATGAAGACAAGGTAATGTTAATTGTCTTCTTTTCACTCTTTTATAGTAACTAACTTGTTTGTAGCATTCATGGTAGGACTTGTCATTGTCCAGCTATAGAAATCTATTTGGTTTTTCCTGGTTTCAAAGATGCTATTTCTTACTTAACTAATTTTTATCTCTTTTGAAGATTAATTTCAAATTATAGCCAATTGTTGCTCAGTGTTGAAAAAGAGAGAGAAAGAATTCAGGTATTACCCAAAGTTGAGAAAGCCTGAAAATCACACTGTCCACTATATAATTTTTAAAGGCATAAATTACTATTATTTTTTAAATTACCATTCATTCTTGACTCTATTGTTATTTTATCCCTTAAAGGCTGCTAATGAGAAATAGAGCCTCATTATGATTTTAAGGATGAGAAAGGAAGGCTTTTAATTAATGATATGTAAATGGTCTTGAATTGATTATGTTAGAATATCAAGAGAGATGGGTAGAAGCTGTGGTGTAATATATTTTAATTAAGAATTAATTAAAAATGATGGCAATTTCATAAAGCCTCACAGAAAATAGTGGAATTTACTTTCTGTCAGGAGTAAATTAGCCTGTGATTAAATAAAGGGCTTGCATTAATAGTGGAGTTATTTTTAAATTGTGCTATGAAGAATTATATAAATTTTCCTAAATAAGTAAAATTAAAGTTTAATATTTAAAGGTGGGTTGTAAACAATGGCAGAGAACTGACATGCTTGCAAACCTAATATATTGTTCATTTGTTAGGGAAATTTTGTGTAAATATTTTTAACCTCAGCATATACACTGTGTGTCTTTACAAAAATGGGCTTTATCCTATTGTCTAGTCAGTGGTGGTATAAGGAGTACTCTTACTGGTAGTCTTAACAGTGTTTTTCCTTTAGGTTTAGTATGCAGAAGATCTGGGAAAGTTCTTTACTAATCACTTAAAATTATTTTTAAAGGAGGTATCCTTTGGCGGGGGGGGGGTGTGTGTTCTTCTCTAGAGTTTAAATACATTTCTTAGATGTGGTTTTTCTTTGTAAATAATAATACTTTTCTGAAAGTGATAGCACCTCATTCAGAATGCTAACTGGAGGTATTTCTTCATGTCGAAACTTGATACTCCCTGAGCATGCTTTACATTCAGATTTAACAGGTGACATTACTTTTATGAACACAAATTTTCAGTTCAGAAAATTTTTTAAATGAATCTGTTTGATTTTAACTTGGATTATAATTTGACTAGTAAAAGAAAGGCTGTATAATCTAATAAATACATATATTTCATTAATGTTTCCCCGTATACTTATGTAGGCTATCATCTCAGTGTTGTAGCTGATTGTATTGGATTATTATTTAAAATTTCACATAATACAATTGTGACATCCTCAACTTTAATTCAGTACTTCATACTTACGAAATTCACATTAATGAGTAGTTGAATTTGGGGATTTTACAGATAAACTGTCTCAGCAGTTTTATTATTTGGGTGTACTTTGTTTATTTGTGTATGCTTTCTATATACTTGTGGGATTTTTGTTTTTTGCTAAGTAGCTTAAAAAATGAATTTTTCTTTGTTAGTAACTTACCGTTCACTAAGTCTCAGCCTATGGGCAAACCATTTAGCAAGTACATTTCTTGCATGTGAAGGTTCATAGTACAGCCATGTTTTGTGAAGCCACTGTGATGTTTGAAATTCAGAAATACAGGGGCACCTGGGTGGCTTACCCATTAAGCATCTGCCTTCAGCTCAGGTCATGATCTTTGGGGTCCTGGGAGCCTGGCGTCAGGTTCCCTGCTCAGTGGGAAGCCTGCTTCTTCCTCTCCCACTTCCCCTGCTTGTGTTCCCTTTCTTGTTGTCCCTCTCTCTGTCAAATAAATAAAATCTTTAAAAATTAAAAAAAAATTTTCAGAAATAGAGTTGTGGGAAAGGGTTGGGGAGTGAACATTCCTGGTTCCTTCTGCAAGTGTCTATCATTGCTGCTGATTATTAACATTTTCAAATTTATCCCAGTCACTGTAGTATATAAAAATATACACATTATTTAAAAAGTTGTCATAACTCTCTATATTTACTTTTATTCACTTGTCTGTGTTACTCAGAAAATGGATTTTATACACCTCTGTGTGTTAACACTTTGTTACTTTTATCTTAATGTTGGTTTTAAGTTGCAAACAGAGTTTCAAAAAGACTGAACTTAACCTACATAATGTTCATACTGCTTTTTTTTAAGGGGCGAGATCGTATTTTTTTGGTGATAGTTTTAAAGACTGTTTACTATGTTAGGTTTAGGGACAATTTTATATGTCACATGGTTCCTAAGATAGTTTTAGATGGCCCAATTGTCTATCAGTGCCTCAGAATTTCTGTGGTAGCTACTTAGGATCATTTTGCTTTTTAAGAAAAATTCAAAAGGATACAGTACATTTTTATTTTGGAGTTTAGAAATAGAAAAGAATGGTAAGAGAAGGAATGATAGATCCATTGGGAAAGTTAAGAGATTTGGGAGGCATTATAGTTAGAGAAAAGAAGATTAAAAAGGGTTGAAGAATTTTTGTAAGATCAGTGCTAAGTACTTGGTTTCTGTATATTATTTTTTCTTTCTTTAAAATGTAATTTTACTATTACCACTATTACTTTTCCTTTGTACTTTATACTTAATTCTATCTTTAATAACAGAAGTTGAAGCATAAGGAGGTGATCTTAAAATGAAAGCAGTAAAGATTTTGGTTGACTTTGTGGAAGAGCTGCTTGCCCATTAGTGTGAAAAAGACCTCCTCAGTTTGTGAGACTGTATCTGTTGGTTTCTTTTGGAAATGTGTAATCAAGGATCTTGAAGCTTCCTCTAGGGCCCTCCATTTCTGTCATCCCATGTTCCTGTATTGATCGCGTATTTGCAAGGAAGGTATGCCTTTAATTTCATGAGAATGAAATATCCTAATTAATTTGTGCTTGGCACAGGACACAAAGGCTTCTTGTTGTTGTTTTCCTAGTGGTAATCTCAAAGGTATATTTTAGGTCTAGTGAATCAGGCCTTCCTCATTTATAAGGATATTTACAAGGTCTCAAAAGATAATATATAGACCTATTGTGACCGAATTTAAATTAGAATCTATATGATGAATTAAGTTTGTCTAAAGATTTTTACCTTTACTCTTTTAATCATCATTATTTTCTAGAGAAAGGGAGAAAATTAAATTTCCAAGAATCCCTGGTCTCAACTTTGCTTTCTGTAGTTCCCAGCTGTTGTAATGTAACCGCACTCGGTACTGTTTATTAAGAACTTGCTATTTGCCAGGCCTTGTGAAAAGTGCCTTACATGTATTCCTTTAATCTTCATAACAACTCTGATGTAGGTCATTGGTTCCCAAACATTATGATTTCAGGACCACTTTCCATGCTACACAGAATTATTGAGAACTGTAGAGTTCTTTTGCTTTTGTGGGTTAATTTATCTCAATATTTACTATATTAGAAAGTTCTAAAATTTCATTAGTTTACTGTAAAGTAGCAATAATAAACTGGTTGTGTTTTGACATAAATAACATTTTAAAAGTAAAAAACAACTTGTAGTTTCCAAAAGAAAACAATTAGTTAGATGAGTACTGTTGTCTTGTAATTTTTGCAGATCTCTTAATGTCTGGCTTCAATAGTCTTATATTTACTCTGCATTCAGTCTGTTGTGATCTTCTACACTTCATGAAGCCCCTTGTAAACTTCATTGTATACTCATGGGCAAGTAAGAATGTAAAGGGAGACAACATCTTAGTAATATTGTAAAAATAGTTTTGACCTTGCCCAACCTTTGAGGGTGCCTTAGGGGCCCCAGGATCCCTGGGCCACACTTTGAAAACCTCTGATTTAGTAAGTATTCTTGTTTTACAAGTAAATATAACTGTTTACTTCTGATGTGCTGTACTGCAGCAAATATCCATTTTTCTGTCTTATTTGTTTGTTTTTCAGAGGATCAATCCATGATTGTGATATTGCCAAGTTTAATCTAGTGGTTTACCTTATTTTGCTAGAATATCCTGTAACTCTATTTAATTTTGCATTGGGAGACAAACTTTCTAAATGTTAACTGTGGGTGGCAGTTTCAACTAGTTCAATTCTAGCATAGTATCTTTGAATAAGAAGGGCATTGACATTAATATTTAACTAGTTGCAAAAGTTAGAGCATTTAATCCTGGGGAAAAAACTGCTCAAGTTGACTATAGTGCAGAGATTCTAGCCTCATAAATTCCCTTATTCACCACAATCTTAGCAAATTCCAGGAATGATTTTTACCTAATTGAAAATTTCCTGGCTCAATTCTTTCATGTTGAGGATTCTTTTTTTGAAAGAAAGAAAGAAAAAAAGAAAGAAAGACTTCCTTATTTGAAGTCCAAATTATTTAGTTGCTGTTCTCATATCTTAATTATTTGTCCTGAATGATAGGAGTAACCTTCCTCTTTCCTCAAAATGTTTTTTTTTTTTTTTTTCTCAAAATGTTTTTATGTGAGATTTGAGACAGGATTGAAAATCAGATATCATAAGTGCTTGGTGACTTTAGCTTGTCTAGAGTATTCACCGATTAATGTAGGGTCATTGGTGATTAGGGGAATCTTTCCTTTGAAAAAATATCTATGATTATAAATGCTACAAAAACATCATAATGGTAATATCAGTGCTAAGTATTTAGACAGTTGAACTTATTGTGTGAAGACCTTATTGGGAAGAATAGATTGCTCTGTCCTTCAATTATGGGCATAATTTTAACCTAACAAAATTATGTAGTGTATAAATGAATGCATTTGAATGAGGTATTGGTAGAAATTCTGAAGTAAAGGGTCATGTAGGGTATATGTAATTTTTATATTTTAATTTTTAATTATGAAATATTTCAAGCACAGACCCTCCATAGTCTCTTCTGCTAAATTTAATAAGTGTTAGCATTTTGGCATATCTGCTTCAGATATTTAATAAGAAATAAACCCAGTTACGTATGGTTGAAGATTTCCCATACCTTCAGCCCACACTAACTTTCTACCTACACAAAAGCAGTGCTTATCTTACAGCTAGTACATTTGCTCCTCATTTGCATTTAAAAAAAACCTTATGTTTGTGTTAATAAATAATACGTAGTATTTTTAGCATTGATATAAATTATATACAGTGCATTTGTATATATAAATTATATGTGTGTATATATAATATAATGTATATTGGATATATATAGTGTATATATTGTTTTATATCTTGTTCTTTTCCCTCACCATTGTTTTCTGAGTGTATACAATACCTGTGGATTGATTTCATTCATTCTAACTGCTTTTGTACTGTTCCATTGTGTACATAAACTTCATATACATTTCGTTGTTGATGGACACTTAAATTGTTTCCAAAGTTTTGTTATTATAAATATGCTTGCACATTTATTCTTGTCCACGTGCAAGAACTTCTTTGAGGTGTATACCTGTAAATAAAAATGTTGGGTTATATGGGGTGCCTAGGTGGCTCAGTGGGTTAAAGCCTCTGCCTTCAGCTCCGGCCATGATCTTGGGGTCCTGGGATCAAGCCCTGCATCAGGCTCTCTGCTCAGTGGGGAGACTGCTTCCCCCCTCTCTCTCTGCCCGCCTCTCTGCCTACTTGTGATCTCTCTCTGTCAAATAAATAAATAAAATCTTTTAAAAAAATGTTGGGTTATAAAGTATTCAATTTTATTTGCTGTTGCTAAATTGCTTTCCAAGGTAGTTATACCAGTTTATATTGCCACCAGCAGTAAAACTATTTGATACATACCTTTGTTCTAGAATTATGCAATTATTTTTCGGAATCAGAGACTAAATTCATTTAGGATTTTAGTCATCTGTATCTTTATTTGTTGGGTATAGATATCAGTAGCTTTGAAGTTTGGACTTTTGGTGGATATAGTAACTGGTATTTTGCTTTTTCAGAAGCTCTGATTTGTTGTCCAAAGGATTTATTTTGAGTTATTAAAGATAAATACAAAAGTCATTTAGTTAAATATACTTGCATCCATATTTTTACTAGGCAGTAATTTTGTTTTTGACCTGCCAGGTCTGATATATATAATTGTACTGCCTAGACAAATTTTCCATATTTCAGAGTAATTAATTTAAAAGAAAATATTTTACATTCTGTATTTGGTTTTTTATTTTTTTTAAGATTTATTTATTTACTTATTTAACAGATGGGGAGAGAGAGAGAGAGAGAGATCACAAGTAGGCAGAGAGGCAGGCAGAGGGAGAGGGGGAAGCAGGCTCCTTGCTGAGCAGAGAGCCCGATGCAGGGCCTGATCCCAGGACCCTGAGACCATGACCTGAACCGAAGGCAGAGGCTTAACCCACTGAGCCACCCAGGCGCCCCTGAGAGTAATTAATGGTTCATGGAGAAGTGCTCCAATGATATTTTTACTTGTTGAACATAATTTATTAGGAATCAAAACCAACATATTTAGGATGGGACCAGAATTAAGGTTGTTTTAAGTTGTGGCATGTTGATATGCATGTCACAATAAAGATTTGTTGTAATAGAACCCTATAAAAGGGGGAGATGGGAATAAATACTTTACAGCTCTTCTGCTGTTTGGCACCATTTTTTAATGTATTCTAAGCCTGTAATAAAATTTTACTGGTTGGTCATTTAAATGCAAGGTTAGAAATAAATTTGATGATCCATCTGGAAAAATAAGATTGGTCAGTTTTTAAAACTACTCTTGACCTTTCAATTAGCATATGAAGTTATATCAGACCAAACATAGTGGCTTTGGGCTATAGTTAAACAATTTATTTATAACAGAAAGTTATTGACCACAAGGTTCTCTCACATATTAAAAGTTTCATAATGTATTTAGAATATCCAATTTATTCAATTTATTAGGAAATCAAAAGGAACATAGAGTTCTAAACATCATTCTGACAGATTTGTTTGCCCTTATTTCTATTAAAAGTATTTCAAAACCTTTGATTTGATACTGAAAATCAGTATACGTAGGTCACCTTCTTTGTTCTAGGATAAACAGAATGCATGCTTTCTGCAGTTCCCTTGATCAATGAGAAAATGCCTTATAGCAAAACCACATAGAGAGAATGTAGCTGTAGGTGATCCCCTGAGAGTGTTTTTGATTGGAGCTGGGAGTTTGGTATTGAAAGAAGAGGGAGACAGACAGGTTGTTTGAAAAAATTCCCATTAGACCAAATGCTTACGTTGGAGCCGTGTTACAGTATTTTTTCATGAAGAAAATGCAACTTTATCAATTTTAAAGGTTAAAGGCTATTCATTGCATGATTGTAATAATGTGTTTCTGTTTTGGAATTTTTGTATACATCCATTGCACTTCATTAACCAGTGGACCAGAAATTTCATTTATTCATGCGCTGCTTGTCAGTCCTTCTTTTCTAGGATTTTGTTCTAGAAATGCATTATTAGAAAATTTATCATTTGGTTCTTAAAGTCAGGGCAACTGCAGGTCATTTTCTTTAGCTAATACACATGTCAGGTTTATAGACAGCAAAAAGAGAGGAATAAACTTGATACGTTTCCAATTATTGTGATACATGTACCATACTAATATTGATAATCTTTGAGGAATTCTAATATCATTAGATGGGTAGTCTCAATGTTTACTTTGCTAATCAGTCAGTTTCTGTACATATTCAAGTTTTGGTGCAATTTAGTTTATATTCTCATTATATGACAGGAATATGTGCTTTAGTTTTGAGTATCTTAGCAGTTTGCTTTGAAGTTTTCCTTTCGGCCAAACTGTTAGAATGCTCAATATTTTGATCTCCTTTCCTTAAATTTAAAAACAAGTGACAAAGTAAAAATATTTCAGTGTTTTCCTGAAAGAATAAAAGCAAAGTAATTGTTTTAAGAAGACTCTAATTGAAGAATTAAAGTGCCACGGTCTTTTGAAGATTGGCTTGGTCCCGGCACTGCTTTGTGGCAGTGGAGCCCCAAACGCCTGGCCAAGCATCCCTTACCGACATCTGGAACCAGTTGCAATACATCACTGTCAAAACTGCTTTCTATACGTATCTGCATTTACACATTAGTTACCCACGCAGCACTCATCAAAAAAGCTGAACAATCTTGACATGGTGTCCCTTGTGGAACTGCAAAGGTGAACCGAAGTTGGGAGGCAGTGTCTCGCGTCACTGTCTGCTGAGCTCTTACAACAGGAAGCCTGATTAAAAGTGAAAGGAAAAATTTATCAGTTGCCTCAGCTCTGTAGACTTCAGTATAATTTTTTATTTACAAAAGGGATTTTTTTATATTATGGAAAGCATATGTATTATAAGCACCAAACTGATTTTATTTGTTTAGAAACAAGGAAAATACTTCAATTTTTTAGTTGGTTAGTTGAAAAAGGTTACTTTGCATGTTTCTTAGACTTGCTATTAGCTAAACATTTTCTACTATATATCATTTTAGAGAAAACTTAAATTTAAAAAGTAGAACCATGAATTTAAATATAATATTAATAACACTGTCACTTAAATTTAACTGAAGAATGGTATAAAATTTGAAACAATAGACCTTTGCTATTATATTGGCAATAATGCTTGTATTTATTAATTTTCAAAAACCTGAATAATAGAAAAGGAAAGTAGTTATTTATAGATGTTTGGTATTGTATATTTATTTATGCTTTTGTATTATTATTATTTTTTTTTTTTTTAGTTTTTATTAAAATTCCAGTTAGTTAACATACAGTGTACTATTCATTTCAGGGGTACAATTTAATGATTCAGTGCTTACATACAACACCCTATGCTCATCACAACAAGTGTACTCCTTAATCCCCATTACCTATTTGATCCATCCTTTATCTGTGCTTTTGGAAAAGAAATATGAATTCTGACAAAAAAATAAACTTTGGCCCTTTACATAAAGAACTATTCAGGAGCCTTTGCTATCATATCCTCTATGATAACATAATAATAAGGATAACAATGGCTGACAATTACTGGACTTTTTTTCATGTACTAGAAACATTCTATGTTATATGGATTATCTTATTCAAACTTAATAAATAGTGTACTGTTTCCCTCATTCGATGTAAGGGAACCGCGTTTAAAGCAGTTAAATGATTCACCCAAATTCATACAGTTAATAAATGATAGGGTTAGGATTCAGTCCCCTAGCAGTTTGATTCTAGAGCTCATACTGTTCTTTTTTTTTTTTTAAAGACTTTATTTATTTGTTCTTTTGTTGTTGTTGTATTGTTTTTTTATTCATTATTTTGTATGTTTTACTTTTTTGTTGTTCTTTTTTTGTTTTACTTTTTATTATAAAAATTTTTATTATAAAAATTTCCAGTTATATAAGAAAGCAGAGTATAGTGAACCCTTATATAACCATCAGCCAGACTTAATTGCCATCAATATTTTATACTTCTTTCATATATTCTCCTACAACTTTTTTTCTGCTAGAATATATTAAAGCAAACTTATTTCATCCCTAAATATTTCAGTTTGCTTTTAAAGAAGATATTTTCTTCCTTGTGTAAACCACAGTGCCACTAACACACCTCACAAAATTAACAAGAAGGTCTTCAATTAACAGGACTTTCTTAATATCATCTACTATCTATTGAGATTTCCTGATTGTCTAACATATGTCTTTTTATAGTTGGGTTGTTTGGATCAGCATCCAAAATTCTCCATATACTGTATTTGAATGTCATGACTCTTTTTAAAAAAATGTTTTGTTTCATTTTTAAAAAAGTAACCTCTATACCCAACATAGAACTTGAAACAACCCAAGATCAATTCACAACCCAAGATCAAGAGTCGCAAGCTCTACACAGTGAGCCAGCCAGGCACCCAATTGTTATTACTTTTAACTATCTTGTTTTGTTTTGTTTTTTGAGAGAGAGAGAGAGAGAGAGAGAGAGCAGGGTAAGGGGAGAGGGAGAAGCAGCCTCCCTGCTGAGCAGGGAGCCCAATGTGGGGCTCTATCCCAGGACCCTGGGATCATGACCCGAGCCAAAGGCAGACCATTAACTGACTGAGCCACCCAGGCACCCTTTAACTATCTTTTAAATTAGAACAGGTAGGGGCGCCTGGGTGACTCAGTGGGTTAAAGCCTAGGCCTTCGGCTCAGGTCATGATCCCAGGGTCCTGGGATCGAGCCCCGCATTGGGCTCTCTGCTCAGCAGGGAGCCTGCTTACTCCCTTTCTCTCTCTCTCTGCCTCCTGCCTCTCTGCCTACTTGTGATCTCTGTCTGTAAAAAAAATAAAATAAAATCTTAAAAATAAATAAATAAATTAGGACAGATAAACATTGGACAGTCCCCCCCACCTCCCACCACCACCACACTTTTCCAGTACCGCTGACTTGTTGCCAGAATGGTTATCCTGTAGAATGCCTCACATTCTAGATTTTGCTGATTACTTCCTGTGGCATTATTTAATTTATGCCTCTATTCTCCACATTTCTTCTAGATTGGAAGTTAGGTCTAAAGTTTGGTTAGATTTTTATTGTATCGTAATGGTCATAAAGTTTGTCTTACTTTTTGTAATGCTAAGATTGTTCAGTGGATTCCAGTAGCGCCGGCCTGATCCTTTCACTGTAAAGTTCCTCATTCATCATTTTTTCTCCTAATGGTTTTACCATCCATGGATGATTAGTGCTTGAATTACTGAATTTCTTTAGGCTTGAGAATGGTAATTTCCTATTATTTTATTCTTTGTACTAGCCAGAATTCTTTAGAAGAGCTTTATTTGCTCTGCTAAGGCTAGTTGGTTATACTGAAATGTAATAAAATGCTTAATTCTTTCCCTTTAATCATCAATTTTTAGAGTTATAAGATAGTGCCTTAGTATCTTCCAGTGGCCTCGCCTCACCTCTTCTCTCCTTCCTTCCTTCCTTCATTCCATCCTTCTTTCCTTTTATTTTTTAGTGGTTATTATGAAGTCTTGGCTTTCACTATTTCACTGTGTTTTAATCAGTTGCTGGCACTGTACTTTTTTGAATTGAGGTATTGATGTAATGTTACATTAGTTTCAGGTGTGCAATAGAGTGATTCAACAAGTTTATCCATTTGCTATACTCAACACAAGTGTATCTGCCATGGGCATTATACGTTTTGATGCTGAAATTGTCCCACATTTATCCAGTGGGAGCCCTTTCTAGATGGCTCCTGTGTCCTTTTCACAAGACTCTATTATTAGCTTTCTATTTTCTGGCACAACAAAATATGCCCAGCTCATCTTGTATATTCCTTGCATTAGACCTGGAATCTATCATTTCTCCAAAGAGTCGTGGTTCTTTTTATTGAGGTTTAATAGATAAATTCCACAATATGGGTGCTTACTGCTACTGAGTTGTTTGCTTTTAGGGGAAAGAAGGGGGGATGAGTTCACATTTATAATTCTAATTCAGATGTAAGATTATGGGGGTTTTACTTAACTTCTTCGATCTTGTATCTCCTTTATGCTAAAAAATTGGGTTCATAGCAAAAGTAACATAATTACTTATTTTCTCTATCGTATATTATATCTGTAATTGCTTCAAAATAATAATAGACTTATTGAATCAAGTTAAATTCTTCTTGCAGTTTTTGGGGGACGTTCCTTTCATTATATCTCCCTAAGGATTCACAAACAGACCAGTGGGTGTGTATGTGTTTGTGTGTGTGTGTGTGTGTGTGTGTGTGTGTGTTTTAAGATTATATTTTTTAAAGTAATTTCTACACCCAACATAGGGCTTTAATTCACAACCCTGAGATTGAGTACATTTCAACCGACTAAGCCAGCCAGGTGTCCCCTACTGTGTTCTGAGGGCAGACCGATAGACTGTTATATCATTTAATTAGTCTTCAGTTCTTAAGATGGTTCCCTCTCATGAGTTGGAACCTGTATGGACCCCTTCTAGTCTCTGTAGTTGGTCTCAGCTTCATTTGTGTGGGATCCCACACAAATGGTCCTTTTCTCTTTGGGGATGACTTTTTGTTGATGAGTTCTGGATTCAGCAGCTACCCCTTGTATACTTCTTGTCACTATCACCACTTGCTGCTATTGGATGTGTTTTAGCCTATCTGTATTCTAGGATTTAGCAGGATTCCTTGAAACCTACTTTTGTAGATGTCAGGGGTGGGTTTATTCTTTTTCCTGGTTGCTCTCTCTGGTTCTGATGGTGAAATTTGGTGGAATTTTAAAAAAAATATCTATACTGCTGTTTCTCATTTCTGGAAATTTCAGGGTCTGTGTAATATTAACCACTGTATGATACTGCTCTCCTGCTTTTGCATGCAACCTGGTTTAAGAATGATTTCTTTTGAGCTTTATCCTTGGGTACTAATTATTGAGGTATGATTAGGAAAATGAGCAAGTAGGGAGAAGAAATTAGAATTTAAGTATCTTAAGTTCCTGCAAAATGCCAAGAATGTGCTGGGAATGAAAAAAAAATACTACATTTTGTTGCTGAATCTTCATGATACCACCATAAATTTGTATTATCCTAACTTTATAGGTTAGAAAACTGAGAAATAGCAAAGTTAAGTAACTTGGTAGGTAAGATAGCATGGCCAATAAATGATGATGCCGTATTCAGACTGATCCGTACCTGGCTCTAAAGCCTACACCTTTCCTGTTTATACTGTACTTACCTTCTAGAAACTTTTTGTACCGTGGCCTTCAAAGGCAGCTTACAGAGTACTTGTAGCCAAAGAGTTTTAGGTTGAGGCACAAGACACAAATCAACCTTGTCTACACTCAGGTTAATTCTCTTAAAACATTTGCACTGATTATGGGCTCTCTGTAGAGAGTCTTAAATTATTTTGCAAAACACTAGCTTAAAAGGTTGAGCAAGATATTTAAATTGTGTTTCATATTTGTTTCTTTATCAAAGATGAAGAAATTAGAGCGTGTGTTATCATAAGATATATGTTGCTTCCAAATTCTTAGGAAAGTGCCAGAATGGTATTGCATAATAGAATGTTGTCCTGCACACTGCCCGAATTCCTTATCAGTATTACAACTCACAAGTGGAAACTCACTTTTCCTGATGTCCTCCCCTGTCTCAGCATTATGCCAAGAAGTAGTGTTAGGCCTAAAGAGTGGTGGTATGTAGAGAACTGGTTTCACATTTGCTATGGAGGAGGTTCATAAGGAAAGCTTTGGGCAAAAGAAAAGAAGGCTAATGTTTTCCAGTTCTAGATTAGACTCTATTTTTGGAGAAGAAAAGAAAAATGAAATTGGGTTATCTATGAAGAGATAATCTTTTTAGGCAATAGAACGGTTTTAGCACTTTAAAAAGAGAATTTTTTTCCTTCCCTTCTTCCCCTCATTTTTTCCCTCCCATTTTTGCCTATCAGTTTCAGCAAAATAGTATGATGTCTCCATTCCTTGGGTGTCAAATATCAGAATTCAGTTTTGTTCAGTTTAAGTCTTAAAAATAACAACTCTTTTGAAATATAATTCACATGTCATACAATTCACCCACATAAAGTGGACGGTTTATTTTTTTAACATATTTACTGAATTGTGCAAACATCATAACAATCAATTTTAGAACATTTTCATCACCTCCTAGATGAAGAAGACCCATACTCATTTCTTTGTAATTGCCCCCTTCCCCAAGCCCTAGGCAACTACTAGGCTACTTTCTGTGTTCTGTAGTTTTACCTATTCTTAACATTTTAGATCAATAGAATCATATAATATATGGTCTTTCATGATTGGCTTAGCATTGTGTTTTCACGGTTCTTCCTCGATGCAGCATGTATCAACATTCCATGTCTTTTTATTTCAGGATAATTTTCCATTGACTGGATATTTTATTTATCCATTTGTCAGTTGATGGATATTTGGGTTGTTTTCGTTTTTTTTGGCTATTATGAATAATGCTGCTGTGAACATTGTGTACAAGTTTTTGTATGGACATATATTTTCATTATTCTTGGGAATACACCCTGGAGTGGAATTGCTGTATCGTGTGGTGGCTCTGTGTTTAACCTTTGAGGGACTGCCAGACTGTTGTCCAAAGTGGCTGCACCATTTTGTATTCCCATATGCACTGTATGAGGGTTCCAATTTTAGTTTAACTTCTTCTTTTTTTTTTTTTTTTTAGATTTTATTTATTTATTTGACAGAGAGAGACACAGCGAGAGAGGGAACACAAGCAGGGGGAGTGGCAGTGGGAGAAACAGGCTTCCCACTGAGCAGGGAGCCCAATGTGGGGCTTGATCCCAGGACCCTGACATCATGACCTGAGCTGAAGCAGACCTTTAACAACTGAGCCACCCAGGCAGCCCCTTAGTTTAACTTCTAATAGCATTATCTGTCAGACAATACTGCTTGCTTCCTCTGAGCCAGAAATTCTTCTGGGTGCTAGGAATACAGCAGTGAACATGGCTGACAAGTATGCAGCCTTCCAGCACTGTACAATTAAGTGCAGAAAGACAGCCAATAAATAAGCCAATAAATAAATAATTTCAGAGCATGATAAATGTTATGAAGCATTGTAGGAGGAGAGTTCAGAAAGAGTAGTCTGGGAAAGTTTCTTTGAGAGAAGAAAATTCGTGAGTCAAGACTCAGAAATGTACCTGGAGAGGGACCAAGGGAAGCAAAAACTCCAGTAAGTGTCACCTTTTCACAAGTTTTTTAAAGTGATAATCCCGATGTGGTAGTGGCTAAAACTTATAATGGACCACTTGGTTTTACCTTTCCATGATCTATTTATATCCCTTGCCTGCTTTTTTATTGGGTTGGCTTTTCTTATTGATGACAGTTCTGTATATTTTGGATTCTAATTCAATAAAACATAGATAAAAGATATGCAGAGGCAATTCTTAAAAAAGGCAACACTAATACCTTTTTTTCCCCTCAGTAATATCCATACCCAACATGGGGCTTGAACTCACAACCCTGAGATCAAGAGTCACATGCTCTACCAATTGAGCCAGACAGGCACTCCAATACAAATAACTCTTTAAACATGCAAATAAAATTGTCCAACCTCATTCAAAATAAGAAAAAAAAAAACCCACTTATCGAGTGTTTATTATGTGCTAAACACAATTCTAAGCACCTTGTACATATTAACCCATCTAATTTTCACAAGAACATTTGAAATTGGAGTATTATAACCCCTCTTTGACTGATGAGGAAGTGGCAGCACAGAGGTTAAGTTAGCTGCCCATGGTTGCACAGTGACTGCAGAACCAACTGAATGGCAGAACCCCAGAATCCATACTGTTAATCACTACATTCTACTGACTTTCAAGAGTCAAAACAAAGTAAAACTGTGCTGAGCTACCATTTTTCATCTACCAGATTGGCAGGGATCAAAAGTATGTTAACAGTGTGATGGAGATGGGTGTCAAGACAGTCACTTTTAAAATTGCTGATGGGAGGGGTGCCTGGGTGGCCCAGTGGGTTAAGCCTTTGACTTTTAAATTCAGCTCAGGTCACGATCTCAGAGTTGTGAGAGCCTGCAGGGCTTGGTGCTTAGCAAGGAGTCTGCTTGAGATTCTCTCTCACTCTCCCCCTTACCCCACTCAACGCTCTCTCTCCCCCCACCTCTCTAAATAAGTGAAGTCTTTAAAATTCCTGGTTGGAACGTAAATTGGTATAATCTTCTTTGGAGGGCAATTTGGCAGTATCTATCAGAATTTTAAAGAGTACATAATCCATTGACCCAACAATTGTGATTCGTGGAATTTAGCCTTCATACATTTGTATGTTACATACAAGTATTCAGAGATCATTGTAGCACTCGTTGAAATAGTATAAGTTTGGAAATAATTTAAATGTTCATTAGTTAGGGGACTAGTTGAATAAATTATGTTACTCCCATTCATTGTAATACTGTAACCCATAAAATAGAATGATTAAGTTCTTTATGTACTTGTTACGCGCTAATACAGACCAGTTTCCAGTATATATTAAATTTAAAAAATTAAGGTACAGAGCAGTGTATATATGTATTAAATACATCTATGTCTAATAAAGGAAAAATAAAGGAAATACTTATTTTGTGTGTGTGTGTGTATGTATGTATTTGTATGTGTGTGTGTGTGTACCTATTTATCTATCTCCAGACATATATAAGAAACATGTAACATTATTTGCTTCTGGAGGAGAGCAGGGGTTTGCATTCAGGAACAGAAAAATGACTTAAAAATGTTTCACTTTCCACATTTTGAATATGACCTTATATTAAAAATGCTAAAAAGAAAATATGCTTTAAAAGGAATCTAGATGGTATAATTAAGGTTAGTAGTCATTTTGATCTGTTTCACAGTTTATTTTTCCGAATAGTGGAGGTCTCAAGAACATAAGTAGTGTTTATTTTTTATGATTTTCCAAAAGGTAGCAAAGAGGATGAATCCTTGATTGGCCTTGCCTTATTGAAGTGGTAGATGGAAACACTCTAATAGCAGAGCCAATGCTGTGTATGTGGTGCTCTGAGGAAAAACACACTTCCCATCCTTTCTTTCTTCTCTTCCTTTTATTTTCCAAGAACACTTTGGACAATAGGTTCTTGTTCTCACAATTTAAAGGAATTTTGCAATCCATATGAACATTTGCTGCACTAAGCTACAAACTGCCTCCAGATTTGTAGTGCTCAGCTTGTAGCTCCTTAGTATCATCAGAAACTCCAGATGCATTTTGGTAGACAAGAAGATTTGGGCTATAAATGGGAAATGATAAGAAGATATGCATTGTAAGAATATGAAAAATCTCCTATCAAATCACACTTAGTATGTAGCCAGGTTATCTACATAAATGTAGTTAAGTCTATTTTTGCTAGTGTTGCAACTTGATGTTCTTTGTTCTTCATAAGATCAAATTGGACTCTGCTAGTGTCAAGTGACAAAATGTACCTAATACTAGCTGTTCGTACTAAAGCACAAAATATTTGGAGAGAACAAAGGCTGGAAATGGTGGCTGGTACAGTATTGTCTAGACTTCAAATGTAGGGTACTAATCTGAGAAGATTTGATGAAATGCAGAGAATAAAGTAGAATTTTGAAGGTGAAAAGAAGATGGATTTTTCTTTTTTTTTCTGGAGAGTGTTAGAGTTTCCAAAGAGGTCATATATAAGGGATGACAAATTTTTGCCAAGGTAGAAGAAAAGCATGAAGGCAGAAAGGTAAGATGGAGATTTTTTGTGGTGCTTAACACTCATGAGAGAAGAATGGTTCAGGATACGAGCTTTGGAGTCAGAGACATGGGTTTGGGTCCCAGATTCACTGCTTCCCATCTAGGTTGCCTTGAAGAAGTACTTAATAACCATCTGTGTTACTTTTCAAATTCTAAAGTGGAGTTAGGTATAGTGCTTATTTTAGCCTTATAGAGTAGTTGTGAGGATTAAATGGAATTGTGCATGAAAGCATATTGCCAAGTGTCTTGTACATAGTAGGTGTTTAGTAGATGTATGTTACTATTTTATTTTATTTATTTATTTTAAAAGATTTTATTTATTTATTTGACAGACAGAGATTACAAGTAGGCAGAGAGGCCAGCAGAGAGAGAGAGGGGGAAGCAGGCTCACCACCGAGTAGGGAGCCTGATGCGGGGCTCGATCCCAGGACCCCGGGATCATGACCCGACCTGAAGGCAGAGGCTTTAACCCACTGAGCCACCCAGGTGCCCCGTATGTTACTATTTTAATGGTAATTTTGAGGTGAGAATCAAGTGAATATTGTTCATTGTAGGTTTGAAGACTCAAGAGGCAACATGATATATAAAGAGAAGTATACTCAGATTCAGAAGATCTGTCACTTGTACGAATCTATACATTGAGTAAATTTAATTTTTTTGTGGCAATTAAGTTAGAATGAAGTAAAAAAGAAAGAGGAAGGATAAAGGGATAGCCTTGTAATAAAAATGCTTTCTCTCTGCCTTTCATTCACCTAATATATGTAACCCACTTTATATTTAACTTCAGTGAGATTGAAGGTGATAACGAGAAGATACATAGTTCTCGACATATAATAGTTGCTCAACAAATGCTCATTTTATTCATATAATTCTTTTTTTTATTCATATAATTCTTTATCTGCCCTGCCAAAGGATGAAATGGAAAAGAATTCTTGAGAAACAGGATTCTAGGAAATGAAGGATAAATGGAAAGATTGAGGATAGAGGCAAACACTGGTTACCAGGTAGTTAGGTTATAAACTCCAGTGGTGTTGAATGAACAGATGTAACTCCTTATACAATAGAAGTTAGCAAGATTTAAAGTGAGACAGATGAAGAAAAGCCAAAGATTTATGGGGAGATTAAAAGCTTAGAAGCCAGAGAACATATCAGTCCTGCTGACTCTGATAGGATAGTTAGGGAAGATGTTTTAGATATGTCTAGTTTTGGATGATGGTACAACGTCCAAGTATATACATTGTGTGGACAACAAGAAATGAAAGACAGAGAAAGGGTAAGCGAAAGGGATATTGTTGGCATATGATTTTTAAACAGTACAAAATTGTCTTTTCAGTGACCTTCCTGTTTATGAAATTGAGATAATGAACTCCTGACATCTAATACATTTATACTCCATTTAGAAGGGTTTTGTTGGCTTTAAATTCTTAGTGTAAAGCAAAAGCTTTAAGAGACCAATACAATGTTATCTGTCAATCTTGTTATGCTCATTTCTGGGCTACAGGGAGCGTTGGACAGCGGGCCATTCAGATACCTCAGTAAATATGGGTGTTGGCAGAGGGATTGTTTTTACGCTTTTTTTCCCTTTATTTATTTATTTATTTTATTTTAATAAACATATAATGTATTTTTATCCCCAGGGGTACAGGTCTGTGAATCGCCAGGTTTACACATTTCACAGCACTCATCATAGCACATACCCTCCCCAATGTCCATTTCTCCACCACCCTCTCCTGTCCCCTCTCCCCCCAGCAACCCTCAGTCTGTTTTTTGAGATTGAGTTTTTACGCTTTTTATATTCACAGACCTGTCCTTTGGCTTTTTATCTTAAATAGTAAAGAAGATAATGAAGATAAATAATTGTGACTTGTTATGCTGGTATGTAAAATGACTTCTAGAAAATTTTCCTGCAGATGAAAACAACTTTGGGATAAAGAAGGAATTTTTCCAGGATGGGATTTTCTTTTAAAGCACTGGAAATGTGTCCATTTTGTTTCAGATGACACTTAAAATGCAATTATTTAATAATGTTCTTCTGATTATATGCAAATAACGCTATCCTCCATACACATCAGTTTTGTTTTGTTTTGTTTTGTTTTTTAGCAATTGTTTCTTATAGGGAATACGTAACAATGGGCAACATCTTTTTTCTGGCCTTTTCTGCTTAGCTTTTATATTATTACTCATATATGCTTTAGGGACTTATTAGTGACTCCTAACACACATTCTATCCCTTAGCGATAGCTAAACCTCCAAGTAAATTTTTCTCCTTTCCTTTGAAGAATTGACCATTTTTCTTTCCTAACTCCTTGATCTTATTGGTACATTGACTATAATTTTATAACAGTAGTGTACCGTATCTGTTTGTATCAAGAAAATTTTTATTTGAAAAATGTTAGTTTTAAAATATGCTAAGTAGCTTTTTGGAATATTACATGTATGTGTTGGGTAAGGGACAAAGACTGGAAATACTTATATTACAGGATGATTTCTTTGCCCTTACTGTTTCTTTTGAATCTCATTCTAATTGAATTGCCACAAAAGAACCGTGTAAAGGGAACTGAGGTAACAGTTTGAACTCAAAGGGTACCTTCTTTGCAGAATTATTTGCATGTTTGATTTTAAGTTGTTCAGTTTGTTACTGTTAATTGCCTGCGGAGAGCCTCACAGTTTTTTGGTTTCTGTTGACCAAGCTAACCCAATTACTCTGTAGCATCTAAGTATATTACTGTTGAGAAATTATTACATTATTATGTACTAGCATTAGGACCCACCATATATACTAGGGACTGTGATAGGCTATTTACATGCATCAAGGGATTTGTTTGGTTATTCCTGTTTTTCAGGTGAAGAAATTAACACTTAGTGGGTTTAATAAATTGCCCAGGATCAGCTACCTATTAAGTAGTAGAGCTTGGACTTGCTCCCAATTCTATCTAAATTCTAAGCCCATAGCCTTAGATCCTAAACCATTTGAAGGATTAGCTGACTGTATGTAATTAAATTTGTTCTCATTGTTGAAAATGCAAGTATTTTGTGGCAGTGTTTTTAAGATCCGACTTGGCTAATGCTTGTTTCTGGGGGATAGGAGAAATGTAGATTATTCTTCGGTTTGTGTTAATCTAGCACCCCCTAGGTACTGTGTTTTTTGCCTTGGACTTGTGATATGGTAGGCACCAGAGAAATGCATGGCTGGATTTTTATGTACGTCACTGTTGCTACAGGACGTTTATAACCACTCTGCTTTTCCTGCTCTTTGCTGTTTCATCCCCAGAGTGTTGTCTTACCTCCGTTTGTTCAGTGACAGAGAAGAAAGAACAGAGTGAAGTCTCTGGAGTATAGCTCTACTGTTGTACGAATTGTTTGGAGTAGAGCTTGCAGGGTCTGTAGTCCAGCCAGCTTTTGTTCAGAACGCTGTTGGGTGGGCAGTGCTTGCTTTGGGTACTGTAGGCAGAACTGATTGTCTTGGTTACAGAGTCAAGGGAGATGAAGTTGATTTCTTAACTGTTCTGGATGTTGGGAGTTAATTTTAGAAGAATGGTGCAGTAAACTGGCTTTGGTTTAGTGTGGAACAATTTAGATGGGTAGATATTGTTTGACCTCAGTGCTTTGTGTATTAATGAAGTTTTTAATGCACTGTTAACAAGAATCCAATGCAGAATTTAAAGACAATGCCCTATCTGAAATACGAAACGATTTTATGAGAGATTTATAATTCAGAAAGCATGTATTTTCTTATATTGTATCCAAGCTCTAATTTTGAAGGCTTTAATTTATATCTATTTTTTAATTAAGTGTCAGTTTATCTTCTACCTTCAGATGGTAAAGTAACTGACCTCCTTAGGATGGGGTTAGAAATATAAGCTGTTTTTTAAAGCAAAAAGTTGCTTCAGCGAGTTTTTCCTTGTGCTAGCTCTTCTCTTTCAGGCCATCTTACTGAAGCTAAACATCACTTCAGTTGACAACTTTACTCAATTCTAGGCAACAGTGGCTATGCTCTGGCCTGCAGAGACAGTGAATCCATTCTGGCTCTGACACCCAGTTTTATTGTAAAACACATTCATGTTGACATCATATCAGTTTTCTGAACTATTACATGCATAAAAGAATTCACCCTTCTCCATTCAGTCTTTCTCAGCCTTCCAGTAAGGAGAAATTTACACACCCAATGTTTTCATTTTGCATTTAATGTGGTCTATTCCAGAAAATAGCAGCTTCGGTTAAAAAAAAATGTGGTTTTTTTTTTTTTTTTGAAGGCACTTAGCAGAGAGTATTAGCTTAATGGTGTTCATTGATAGGAGAGGGCTAAAGAGAATTGCACAAGGCAGTTTTTAGGCCTGAGCCCTTGAAGTTTAGGGTAAAACAGGTCAATATTGACCCAAGATTATGGGGATTAGTTGCCAGAGTTCCTTTGCATGCAACTTCCATTTGAAGGCTTGCCTGCCGTGCTTCATTCATGCCCAGTTTTGTGGGCTTTGCCTCCTAGTTGGCCATTTTTATTGGTTTGATTTCTAAAGGCCTTTTTTAATTGCTGATTTTTTGTTTGCTTGGTTTACTTATACTGGAACTTTTGAGCTTTGCATTTAGAATTTATTTCAAGTATGATCCAAATTTTCACCTTTAGTTTATGGAGGGAAAAGTAGTCTTTCTTGTGTACAAAATTCAGCTTTCAATTTTAATGTCAATTCTAGCTTTGTACTGAGTTTTACTGAGTCTGTCCTTGGCTTTCATGTTAAAGAAATGTCACCTTTACACTTTTAATGGTGCTTGATTGACTTATCCTGATTTCCTGATCCTAAAAATATTAAGATATTTTCTTTTCCCTTTTCTGCCTTTGGTGAATATAGACTTCCCTAAAATATCCACAAGCCGAGTTGAAGAATTTAATAAGATTTTCCTTGTTATTTGGTTCTACTGTTCTGAGACTGTCCGTTGGGAATATCATTTACTCATAAGAGACTGAGCATTCTAGCATGGAGTGATTGCAAATTTTGTTTATAAAGTAATGTCATAAATGTCTCCATGTGATTACTTAAATATGAGTGTATAATTTACATAAGATTTTAAAAGGAGTGATCTCAAGCCTTTAGATGTATATGTTAATTAATTCTTACCTATGTTGTTTTGGATCTGGTGTGATATTATGGGGCACATGGAGAATATTAAAAAGACTTTTTCTATTATCTGTATTTCCTAAACATTATGGGCAGAATAAGGTTGGAATAGAGAGAGAAAATTGCAAACATGCCCTGACTTTCCACTGGCTGGATGCACATTATCTTTATCTTTATTTATTAATAAAAGACGGAATGCCTTGGAAAACAAAAGGTTTTAATGGCCGGTGCTTGGTATCCTTGACAACAGTCCCGAAAGAATATTACATTAGGGCACCAGAGAACTTTTAAAAATAAGTAATGGAATTCCGTCTCTGTTATGCTTTTAGTAGTCATTTCGGCCATGGTGCAGCGAGGTCATAAGCTGAGCTCAGTGAAGGGAGCCAGAACATGAAATGATGCTGAGAGAACGTCTGGGAGATGAGAGGTACAGAATTACAAGCGAAAGTGCAGGCCTGCTGAGGCAATTACAGCTTAATGGGGTCATTTGGAAGGCAATTGCCAGGGGTTAATGTAGTATGGAGAGATGAGGTGAGATTGAAGTGAAATTTGGGGCTGGAAATGTGTTAAGATGAAAGATCAGAGAGCAGCAAATTCTGCAGTGGTGAAGGTTTATAACATGCAAAGATTTGAGAAAATGTAAAAAATAGTGCCCAGATGTTTTTAAAAAATTTAGGAAATAAAAGTAAGTGACAGTAAATTCTAGAAAATGCAATTTCTACATAAAAACATCTTTTTCTAAAAGAGATTTCCAGTTAAGAAAAAATACATCATATACAATATAAAGAGTCCATTTTTAAAGAAGTTTTCTGTTGTAATTTAGATTTCTTTTTTTTTTGGCCTCATATCTTTGCTCATATTGAACTTGAAGAGTATTAACACTGGCAACAAGCTTTATAAGTGACTGTTTTACCTACCAGAATACCAGCTTTTTAAAAAAAACTCTTAGTGTTTAAAAACAAAAAATCAAGAGAAAGTCCTGGTATACATATTTTGATATATTTATAATGGATTCATCACATTATCTTCTCAGGCATTAAAATATACTATATAGAATGTCAAAATATTACCAGAATGTAAGCTAGCATTCTTTGAGTGGGTATTTTGGTTCTGAAAAGTATGCTTAAATATTACAGGTGTTTAAATTAAAAGTGTCAAACCATGAAGGCATAATGGAAGTAATCATTTTTACATAGTTTTAAGCAGTACAGGGTTTGAAAAAGCTTTGCATGCCAGACTATTATTGTGAATGAGTGGAGTTCATAAGAATTCAAAGGACAAAAGAGATCATTATGCTTTGTTACCTCAGCTAGTTCATTACCTTAATTGCTGAGCGTAATCCAGTCTTGGAAGAAAACTCTAGGGCTTTAAGAAGATCAACACCAGCACCTTATGGCACAGAAAATGGAAACCCTTTCCTGTACCGTTGCTACTCCAGGAACACTAAACCTTGATCAAAGGCTGAACTTTTCTTAAGGTCGGCCATGTGAACATCCCCTGGAGCTGTACCATTCGCTGAACCGTAATGAAGTTTAGTGGGTTCAGCACCATTTCTCTCTGACTGTGACCGTCCTGGATCACTGACTAGCAATAGCATATTATCAGCCTCTCAGATAGGTGAGGTTTAAACATGGTTATGGTTAGTAGTATAATATGCTTAAAACAAAACAAAACTGCTTTTGGCATATTCTAGGAATCTAAGAAACTACGTATTAGTATGTAACTAATTCAGTCGGGGAGCAGGAGGTGATGGATTTTATTTCAGTCCTTTTGAAGGGATTACTTGCTCTGCTCTCTGTACCTAAATCTTTAAGAAAACCTTAGAAATTCCCTAACCAGTATGCTTTTCCAGAAAGTCCTTTGCTATGTAATGTGGATGCATCTGTGAGATGATTCAGACTTGTCTGAAGCATTTTTATTTATATTTTTTTCTCACCTGGGCAGCAACTTAGCTTGGGTTTTGAGGGTAGTTTTTCTTTATAGAATGTGTACAGTTGCATATGTTAAGCTTTGAAAAAATACATTAAAACAAAAAATATGACCTTTAAAAGCATGGTTGAGTTGCATTCATTTTATAACCATCAAAGCAACTCTGTACTGTTGTAAGGTAGAAAAATCAATGATGCAATCTTTTTCCTTTTGCCTCGTGCAATCCGTAATTGAAATGGAAAATCAAATGAACGGCTAACAGATAATTGTTTTATCAATATTCCCTGCCTGCCCTACAAGGGTCAGCATAGAATGATCATGAGCCAGGGATATGATGAGGACAAAATGTGAAATTGAACAGCAAGGAGGCAATAAATCAGCCTTGACAAGAAAGAGTGACCAGCATGTAGCTGTTGTAGGCAGCTTTGGGGACAGTTTTTGTCTCAGGTGTCTGCCCTGATTTAAAAATGTGAGTATATAGTATTCGAAGCTTTGCTACCACTAAGCCTGGCTATTTCTAGGTTTTAGTACCTTTAGACAATACACTACTAAAGAAAACCTGAATGAACACTAGGAAATTATAAAAGTGTAATATATCCTAAAAGAGAAATGTTTAAATAAATGAATTTTCATAGATTCAGATATGGTATGTTAGTATACTCTTTAATTAAAAGAAATAAATGTAACAAACAGTATTTTGTTGTATGTCATGCCACAGGCCCTGACTATAAAATGAAACTGATTTACTGAATTAATTTTTTTCTAAACATATCCTATAAAGTTTATAAAGAAAAGTAAATATTAATTTCTCTTGCTTAAATTTCAAGATTTATGTGAGTTGAAGATATCATTTCAGGAAGGAGGCTGAGGATCCAAACTAAAATGATGAATCATCTACCCACAATTTATTTTTCTCTATTTTCCCATTGTGGAGAAATAATTTTTATATACATATGGCAGAGAAACACCTTTAAAATACTCAATAGTACCATGTAATGTATAGGATTATCAGATAAAGGTTACTGCTCTCATGTCCACACCACATTAAAACTAGACATTGCCAAATTTTGCTTAAGTTTATTCGAATCAGACATGCTTATGTTGGTGAACATATAGGGAAATGCACACTATTGTACACACTGCTTGTAGCAGTATAAACTAGCACAACTTCAAGATCATTTTAGAAAAATATTCTGAAAGCCTTAAGATTTATTCTTAAATATTTTGCTTATAGGAATTCATACTAAGAAATAAAGACATACATAGAGGTACACATACAAAGGTGGTCACCCCAGCAACATCTTCCCTTTCTCCTTTCTTCTCTCTCTCTACCTTTTATTAGGGTGAATTTTGAGCCATACTACAGGAGGTAGAATAGTAGAGCACCCAACACTGAACCTGACCACCTTGTACCCAGTCCTGCCCCATTCTCACATATTAGCTTTCTTCCTCACATATTTTTGAGGTAAATCTAGGACACATTATTTCACTTGTAATTACCATAGCATATACCTCTAAGAAATCAGGATTCTTAAAAAAAAAACAAAAAACTAAAGTTGTCACCATACTATACCAAATATTTATACCAAATATACCAAAATATTGAGAATATTAATAAATAATAAATAAATGATAATAAAGCAATAATTCTTCACTATCATCATCCAAATGGTTTCTTTGAATCAGGGTGCACATAAAGTATATTCATTGCAATTGGTTGGCATATCTTTTAAGTATTTTTAAATTTAAAGCTTCTTTTCCATTTCCTTTTTGTATCCCCCCACAGTTTTTCCTTTCCCGTGTTCTGTTTATTTGTTTGTTTTTACCTCCTGAAAAAACAGGATTGTTAGTCCTATAATTTCCCAGTCTATAGTTTGCTGTTTGCATCTCCGTGGTATAGTTTAACATGTTCCTCTGTTCTTTGTGTTTTAGGCAAGCTGACTGTTGGATCTATAGACTTAATCAGATTCTGGATTAATTTTCCTTTTTCCCTGCAGAATTGCTTTATAGATTGTGTTATGTTCTTATATCAGGTAGCACATAATGCGTGCTTTTCTTTATTTTTTTGTGATGTTAGCAGTTATTGATGCTCTGTGCCTACATCTATTGGTTTATTTGGGATTGTAAAATATAGCTATTTTAATTCTATTATTTTTTTTTCATTCGTTAGTTAGAATCATCGATGAGAAGAAACTTTCCTGTATCTACTATTTAATTACTCAATGGTCTTATTTGCAGCATTTTTCCTAATAAGACAAAATTGTGAACAACTGAAATATCCAACACTGATATGGTTAAATTACGTGATCAAATTCTGTGTAATTATTTTACATCATATTTTAGAAAGTTTGATATATTAAATTTATAAAGCAGTTTATAAAATAGTAGTATAATGTGTTCTTGGATTTTTTTTCCAAGTTTTTTCATATGGGGAGAAAAATCACTAAAAAAATAAACACCAAATATTTGAATTAAATAATAGTTACCTCTCAGTAGTGGAAGTAGGATTTACATATTCTTTATTATACTTTTCTATATTTTTCAACTTTGCTACAAAAATCATTTACTCATTTTCCACTTTTTTTCCCTTACCATTTGTTCAAATGAGCGAAGCATGATCAAGGGACTGGATCTCTCTAGTAGACTAACTTAACCCATCTTTCAATCCACAAATTAACCTGTGGAAGGGTTGTAATTGCAGTTACAAATAAATCACAGTGATCTAAATTAAGTGGTATCTCCTCTAATAGTTTTTTGTAATAGGTGGGTTTCCTGTTGTCTTTGTACACCCAGATGCTTTGCGCAGGCCCTGACACAGAGTAGCATCAGTAAATATGTTTGGTTGAACAGGAGCTAGGATAAGCTGAACCTAGAGCCATTACTAGACCTAACATGTTGACGATTGTTCACATCTAATTTGTTGATGGTCTTTTACCCTGCATAAGTTACCTGAGTGAAATATTTCCACCTCTCCTGTCAAGGGCTAATAATCTCTGGTTTGGAATCTGTGGACTTCACATCGGGTAGAGTATTTTAAATATCCCATGTTATCTCTTCAACAACGATCAGTCCCTTTTAATTAGCATGTCATTGACCTAAAAATCACCTCTTTATGTGGTCTCTTCAGTCTTCCACATTTGTTTTTTTATCTTGTTCTAAATTATTTTAATTTTTAGTTTTCTAGGGGAAAATTACTGTCTGCATGGTTCATTTTGAAACATAATCATATCTGTTTTCATGCACGTTATTTTGTTTCTCTGAGAAGACCATTGTGTCTTATGCATTTGTCTTACACAAGACCATTGTGACTTAACGTTTTTTTCTTCAATACTCCGCACTGTGCTATTCTGATGATAGATGCTCAATAAATATTTGTTGAATTAGTTAGAATGTTGCTGTTGAATTATTGCTGAAAAGATTAACGTTGTTAATGGTCAGTAATTTTTAGGATGGAAGGGGTAGAAGAAAATAGTCTTTTACTGCGTTGTTTTCATTGAGTTGTTCCTGAGTAAAATTTAGTGTGGTATTGGAAATTAGAAATTCTTTGAAATCCTAATTCATTAAAAAATCATTACAGTGAGGCACCTGGGTGGCTCAGTCGTTAAGCGTCTGCCTTTGGCTCAGGTCATGATCCCAGGGTCCTGGGATTGAGCCCCACATCAGGCTCCCTGCTCAGTGGGAAGCCTGCTTCTCTCTCTCCCACTCCCCTTGCTTGTGTTCCCTCTCTCGCTGTGTCTCTCTCTGTCAAATAAATAAATAAAATCTTAAAAAAAAATCATTATGAAGTGCCTTATATGTGCTAGGCATTTTTGTAGGTGCTAGAGATGTAACAGTGAACAAAACAAATTCCTGTCCTTATGGACCTTTACATTCTTGGGGATCTACTCATATACAACTGGCTGCCATATGCTTCTATGATAAAGTATAATGATTTCTGAGGAGCCATCAGCAACACCCAAAAAATGTTTTATCAGAGGGGTGCCTGGCTGACTTAGTCAGTAGAGCATGCAATTCTTATTTTTGGGGTGGTAAGTTCATGCCCCACAATGGGCATAGAACTTGCTTTTAAAAAAAGATTAAAAAATGTATATGAGATTGATCTGGAGTAAACTATTCATTAGCTTATATATGGTTTTAATGCAGGTTGTGCAAAAGCTTGGTAGTATAAAGAAAGGAAAGAAACATTTGTTGAACATTTACAGTATGCCATTTATTCTATTAAGAGTTTCAACATACCTTATCTCATTTACTCTCACAGTAGGTCTGAGAGACAGATATTATTTATATTTTCATCAATGAAAAAAGAGAGTCTCTGAGGTGTTAAGGAGCTTGGTCAGGATCGTATAACTAATGAGTGGCAAACCTTATTCAAACATGAATTCTTACTCCAAAGTGATTATTCCATAAGCATCACTGTGGAGAAAATACCATAGATTCTTAGTTGTTTAGTTGAATTTTTCAGAATGATGTATTTGCAAATATGGCAGATATGATACAGTTTCCTCATGTGTGCTTTATTTATTCATTATACTGTATTTTATATAGCAGCATATCCATAAGAAATCAAAGGATAATGTGGGAGTTAGTTTGTTAGGCGAAAGGTCATGTTAATGTTTCAAAGTGACTTGAGGTGCTATGTCACAATATTTAACGTGCACATTTTAAAATGGCACACATAGAGAACCAATAGTAAGTGTTATTCCAGCTCTGCATTACGATGTTTCGGTGGTTCTAAGGTGTTCATTTCCTCCTCTCATTTTAACGATTTTGAAATTAGGATGCATCTAACAATTGATGTCATATCATGCTATAATTGGCAAAAAAATTTTTGTTCACATGCAATAGCGGATAAATTCATGGCAAGTCTTACATGATAGTGCCTTAGATTTGATGAATTGTAACTGTTTATATTTTGGCAACACCCTAAGTAGGTGTATGTGTTGTATTTGTAAAAGACTGCATCAACCCTATTTGAGTTATCAGATTGTTAATTTGTGTTTTTAATGGTTTAAATGTGTTAGATAAATGCTTACACTTAAAATTGCTTTGCAACTTTTTAATTTTTACTTACTCTTCAGTACAGCTATGTTTGGATGTTTTTGAAACATCTATTAATATGCCGACAAACTGTAGATATTATTAGATTATAGTATATTTTGAAGAATTACATATTATATGTAAATAAAGTGTAATGGTTCCAAAGGAAGCATTAGGCTTTTCAAGTTATTAACTCACTTTTTTTTAGTCCTTAAATATTTATTTAGATGAATTACTGTGATTTCAAGATTTTGGTCTCTATTTTTTTGATAATTAACACCAGAAGCAGGCAACTGAGTAGTCAATGCAAAATTGTAACTTAAAATTTTATTAACAAAAATAAAGTAAAAATGCCTAGAGCTTCGACTATTGTTTTTTACTCTATATCCATGAGAGCCTGCTGAATTTTCTCAGTGATGGGAGATTTGGCACAATTTTGAACATATGTGTCTTTGATTTCCACATGTTGTTCTAAGTGATGTCAAAAGGAGTTTTTGCATTGGCAGCCTGAAGGTAGTCCATGGCATTTAACATTTAGTATCTAGGTATACTGAAAGTTCAGGCTTAAGGTTGAGCAAAATGCTGAATTGTGCTTTTTTGACATGGTTTTTTGCCTTTTGAAAATACAGTACTGATGATGTTGTGTATATTGTCTCTTACAGTGTTTATTACATATTTTAAAAATATTCAAACCATTGAAAACATGAGTATTTTCTTGTAGTGGTGTTTAGGTCAAGGAGGATGTGATTGTATAAGAATTCATTTGCATTATGAAAATAAGAAATTTCTGAAGATGCAAATAAGAATAAGGTCAGTACTATACTGAAGAATTATAATTTTCCCCCAGGAGGCCCCCCAAATTATAATTTATAATGCTTCTCTTGTTTTTCGCAGAAGTATAAGTAAGCACATGAATTAAGTTTATAAGCCTTATAAAAACTAAAGATAAAACTGTTTGAGAAAATCAACATTTTAAATCATGCTAAGTCTGTTCCTAGTTTTACTCTTCCTCTTGCAGAGCATTGACAAAAATATGAAATTGATTTGGTTGAAGGGTGTTAAAGAGCCGACAGCCAAATGTCACAAACAATGAATGGCTGCAGTGTTGAAAAAATCAATAGGGAGGTTAAGCTGGTCTTGTGAAAGACTTGGCAGACTGCTCTGTTCCAGGAAGATATCTGTCTTCTGGCCTTGGTTGCATGATCAAAAGGAAAACTTGATAGGTTTAATGAAGGGAGATACTGTAAAACTGACAACAGAAATATAGACACTGTGGTAAACTGTAGTGCACATCAGTGAGTGGTGCTATTAGATACATTTTTCAGCCTGAAAAAATATTTATAGGTGGAGATGTCAAAAATATTAACATTCTTTTACTTTTTCATTGATTCCTCCATCGGCTAATAAATTTGCCTGAAGTAAACAAAGGTTTGCATTTGGCTAAATGTACAATAAGATAATAAATGTATAGGACACAATAATTGCTGTGTTAATTAGTAAACTAATTTTCCATATCCATTCATGATAACATTTAAAATCTGAATCAAAATTATATCTTCAGTATTCTCAGATTATATTTCCAAGGTATTAAGAAGGAGCAAGAGCCTAGGTAGAAGAGATAACCATTGACTTGCCAATGAGAATAGAAGGTCTGTCATTGAAAACCAAGGTAGGATTTATGATTCATTAGTCCACCCCACAGGCCATTAGAAGATACTTTATAGAAGTATCCTCCTTTATACTTTTATTGATAAACAGTATGTTGGCCTAAAAAAATACTTCACTGTGATTGTTTTGGTCAGAGCTATAGATTATGAAGCCTGGCATTTTAACACATAACAAATAAGATTAAGATCATGTTTCTTTGCAGTTTACTGAAGTTCGTTGTTTGTCAGCTTTATACCAAGTAATATTTTCTGTCTGTATTGCTTTTTCACCTGAATTTCTTGAGAATTCTTATTATACTCTGAAATTATTTCTTATGTACTCATTGTGCATATGTCAGTATGCTAGATACTAATATCCTTAATTAAAAGTGTTTGTTTATGAAGTTTAGAGATTTCCAAAATTTTTATTTTTTTTTTAAGAAGCAACTCCATTTTATTTTATTAGCTATCATTGGATGTGGCAGTTTCTTTGTGTAAGTCTGTGAGTGGGTGTAAGAAAAAGAAATCATTAGTTTAAAATTCCCAAATGTGATATTCAGTTTAGAGAAGATGATATAACCTGTTTAAAAACAAATAAATAAAAAGAGAAGAAAAAAGGGAAGGATGTCTGGCAGATTTTCTGCAAGTGGACGCTGTAATAAAAATGCCCCCTACTTTGTCGGGATGGTATTTGGAGGGCTGCTGCCATATGTTACTTTCCTTTTTAGCTGGGATTATGCCATCATTATTGCTGATAAAAGCTGTTTACTGCCTTGGCAAAGGAATGATGCTTGGAGCAGTTTTGGAAACCGCCATTCAGTTTACAAAAAAGTTCATTTAGTGCCAGATGCTAGAATCCTAGGTCTTTGTTATCTTTTCCCATTATTAGATCCATCCATTGTCTATTTCTTTTCTCCCTTTTATAATAGAATGTTGCCTCTTACTACCTGTTTTAATTCAAGCTGTTAACGTGGGAGGTTATCTAAATTATTACATTCTCCATGTTAGAACTGATCAGTACTAAAGATGGGCAGTTTGGCTTTTGGAATCATTGACTAGATTTGGAATAAGCTCTGTAGTGTGAATGAGATTCCGGTTTCTAAACACTGAATGTGTTACTTTTTTAGTACCATTGCACATCAAGGAGAGGTGGGTTCAGTCTTTGAATAAACTATTGGCTGATTTGCAGTCTCTGGAAGCACTGAAGGTGGGTGTTGTTTCAGGTCAGTTTCCCACATTGTTTTTATGCTGTTGTGAAACATGTTACATAAAATGAAACAAAATTTGAATTTTTTCCAGGAAATGTTACATTCATAGTTATTATAACTTTTTATGAGATTATTCCCTTTCCAGTTATTTTTCTGAAACTTCCTCTGCTTCTAAACACTGTATTTGCTAGCAACTGCATGATTAGATCACCTGCCTCAGGAATTTGTAAATGTTAATAACAAACTATGTTTTGTTCAGTTTTGTTTTTGTTAATTAGCATATAATACCTTCAGCACATGCTTATAACTCTAGGTTAGTATAAGGCAAGGAGATTGTTCTGTTTTTAATGAGTTTTTTTTGGTCAACCTTTTATTAAGATATGCTTATCTTTTAGTATCTAAATAAATTCTCTTTTTTCTCAATTTGCAGTACTGTCCTGTTGAGTTAGTATGTGTATATTGTGTGACTTACTGGCCCACCTAGCGGTCACATCCTTGACCTTGGCTGTGTTGGTACTGTGCTTCACCATCTTTTTCCATACCTCAGAATTTAAATTACACTCCTGACTTGAATTTAGAATTTCTCTAAGTGCAAAAAGTAACTCAGATAAGTAATGTTGATAAATTAGGGTCTTACTAGTTTATCTCAAAATATAGCCCATAGTTCCTAACATAGTTTCCTCCAGTATACTTTTACTCTAATGTTATCTTTTTATAGTTACTATCACAGGAGAACAAAGGTCCAAAATAGTATAAATACTGCATTTTTGTGCAGTCAAATTTACAAAAACAAGGTTGGCCATTTGCTAGAAAACTGTGTTTATTTAGGATACACTGAATACACCTAGCCCTGGATGCCACAAAGGGCATAATCAAATTTTTGGATGACTTTAGGTAGGAAAGAAAGAAAAAGCCGTCTTCAAATTTATCCAAGTACAAAGTTCAGTAATATGAAATTTCACTGTCAAATCGAAGTTGAAAATTATCACCTGGGTAAAAGGGCTATGTATCCCCATTTAAAGTTGAGATCATTTGTGTTTATCTGTACCTTTTTTTTTTTTTTTAGAATTTTTTTATTTTTGTGAATGGAAGTTTATCACTTACCAGCTTTTTTTTTTTTTTAAGATTTTATTTATTTATTTGACACAGATCACAAGTAGGCAGAGGTAGAGAGAGGGGTGGGGGAAGCATGCTCCCTGCTGAGCAGAGAGCCTGATGCAGGGCTTGATCCCAGCACCCTGAGATCATGACCCGAGCTGAAGGCAGAGGCTTAACCCACTGAGCCATCCAGGTGCCCCTCACTTACCAGCTTCTTGAATTGTGTATAAATTATCACAATTAAAAAACAAACATTAAAATAATACCTGAATAAGGGCACCTGGGTGGCTCAGTGGGTTAAAGCCTCTGCCTTCGGCTCGGGTCATGATCTCGGGGTCCTGGGATCGAGCCCCGCATTGGGCTCTCTGCTCAGCGGGGAGCCTGCTTACCCCCCTCTCTCTGCCTGCCTGCTTGTGATCTCTCTCTCTGTGTCAAATAAATAAAATCTTAAAAAAAAAATAACTAAACCGAAATTATAAAAAAAAATACCTGAATAAAAAGTTTTTCTTTATTTTTAATTTTTTATAAAAGGTTTTGGTTATTTATTTGAGAAAGAAAATGAGAAGGGAGAGAGAGAGCACATGAGCAAGGGCAGAGGGAGAGGGAGAAGGAGAAGGAGAAGCAGCCTCTCTTTTGAGCAGGGAGCCTGACACAAGGCTCCATCCCAGGACCCTGAGATCATGGCCCGAGCTGAAGGCAGACGCTTAACCAACTGAGCCACTTAGGCACATCAAATAAAAACTTTTTAGACCATATTTTAGAAAGTAGATACTTTAATGCCCAATATTAGTTAATAAGTGGACTTTAAAATGAAAAACTGTGCATTTATTTAAAGGAGGAACATTAATTTGTTTCTATATATATAGACATGCACATGCACATGACACTGTGAGAGGAATCTTTGGAGAGTACCAAGCTTTGTATCAAGATAGATCTACCATTTGAATCATGGATTTATTTTTAATATTAAAAATTTCCAATAACCCCCTGCTTCCTAAATAATTATCTTTCAAGATGTATTTATAAAATTGTTACTGAGAGCACCAGGATTTGTAGAAATTAACATTTGTCCATCCCTGGACATCTAAATACACCTTTATAATTTTCAGTGAATGAATGTGTTTGTTGTATCTCATTCAGATAGCTTTAACTTATTCAGAATATTGCTTTGAATATACTTCAATTGTCTTTTTTTTTTTTTAAAGGATTTTATTTATTTATTTGACAGACAGAGATCACAAGTAGGCAGAGAGGCAGGCAGAGAGAGAGGGGGAAGCAGGCTCCCCGCTGAGCAGAGAGCCCGATGTGGGGCTTGATCCCAGGACCCTGGGACCATGACCTGAGCCGAAAGCAGAGGCTCTAACCCACTGAGCCACCCAGGCGCCCCTTCAGTTGTCTTTTTTAAAGAAACTAAGATGTCGTTACTTTCCTTTCCCATTTACATGGTCATGTTCATTTATACTTAAGCATTGGTATCATTGTCATTTAGGTCAGTTCACAGGTAGACTGGCTTTAAAGAAAAGAGATTTTGTTTTGGTGCCATGTTGCCTTGGGTCACAAACTCCCAATTTTGCTATTTATTACATTTATGACTTTGGACTAGTTTCAGAACTTTTTCGAGAGTTGTTTTTATTATTATAAAAAATATATCTAGGGGCGCCTGGGTGGCTCAGGGGGTTAAAGCCTCTGCCTTCAGCTCAGGTCATGATCCCAGGTCCCGGGATCAAGCCCCACATCGGGCTCTCTGCTCAGCAGGGAGTCTGCTTCCTCCTCTCTCTCTGCCTGCTTCTCTGCCTACTTGTGATCTCTGTCAAATAAATAAATAAAATCTTCGAAAGAAAATATATCTAATGTATTTGTCAGGGTATTATGAAAAGAGTGTGTGAAAAATTTGGTACTCAGTAAATAGTAGATATTTTTATTATCAGTGAGCTAGACTGTATCAAACATGGAGTGACCAACTTAAATTAAGGCAGTTTAATTTTATCTTTCTAGAATATCTTCATGAAGCTCTCTAGACATGAGTTCTGTCTTTTATTGGTTGAATAACTTAAAGTCATTCTGTATTATTTATAAGATCAAAACAAGTCACCAGCAAAACTCTGCAACAAAACCAGGCAGAAGGGAATCAGAACATTAGTTTCATTTTTAGTTAGGGTACCACTTTAATACATCTGATTTCTCATTGAGCTTTAGCATTAGCACATCTTTGTAGACCGTTTTTCAGTTTCTTTATGTCAATAATTTAAATTTTATAAATCTAAAAACATATTTACAAAATTTATAAAGCACTTCAACTTATTCCTAGAAACTACTTCTAAAATTGTAGATGTATTATTAATGCTTCCTGTTAATATATATGCTTTACTAGTGTTCTTTTTTTTTTAACTAGTGTTCTTCTAATTGATCTTGATTTACTTTCATTTTCAAGTTAAAGGTTTTTTCCTTTTTAAATATTCCTTCAAAAAGGGACGCCTGGGTGGCTCAGTTGGTTAAGCAGCTGCCTTCGGCTCAGGTCATGATCCCAGCGTCCTGGGATCGAGTCCCACATCGGGCTCCTTGCTTGGCGGGGAACCTGCTTCTCCCTCTGCCTCTGCCTGTGCTTGCTCACTCTCCCTCTCTCTCTCTGACAAATAAATAAATAAAATCTTTAAAAAAAAATAAATAAATAAATAAAAAAAAAATAAATATTCCTTCAAATGATAATTGATTATCCATTCATCAGATTATGGAGATCATCTTGACGGTATATCAGAACTGCTTTTACTAGGACAGTGTTACTTTTGATTAACTGCATGTGTGTTTTTTGTTGTCTGTTTTTTGTGTTTGCTTTTATTGTAATTCTGTAGGGAGAATGTGACTTTTTTCCTGTTTAGATAGATGCATCTAGAACCAAATGAGGGCAGTAAAGTCTAATAGAAAGCTTTACAAATGAAAGTTTTGTTTCTGTTTGTGCAATACCTTGTTCCCCCTTCATGTATCTTGGGAAATCATACTGATCAATAGTTCCCATTTCAGTACAACTGCAGCAAGCATTACAACTGTATAAAATTTACAACATTGTCTGCTGTAAATTTTAATTGGAAAAACCTTATAGCTTTGCTCTCCATCTTTGGAGGTTTAAATCTATATGATTTTTTTTAAGTAAAAAAAAATTTACAACATAATATCATGTCATACAATTTTTATGGACATGTAATATAAATAGGACCAAAACCCTAGCCTTATTGGAAAAAAATAACGATAAAAATATATTTTAGCGCTTAGTGCATTCAACATTTTTGCTATAGAAACAATGGATTTGGTAAAGTAATTTAATGAGTGTTGTAAATAATTATGAACAATATCAGACAAGGAATATTAACAAATAAATATATTAATAAAAGATATATTTTGTGGTTCCTCTGCCTCCCATGTGAGGCCTCTTTCTGAATCAATATGAAATACTCTGTAGAGCTAGTGTGCCGAACTAGAAGAGGATGAGAAGAATGTTGCTTTCTGCACAGCTTTATTTCTGTCACAGGTCAGGCTTAGAATGCTGTGTGATACAGTTATTGACTCTAATCTGGGCATAAACACAAGTCCTCAAGCACCAGTCCAATTAATAATTTGCATAATTAACACGCATATTAAATAGGGACTGGCCTTGCATCTGTATTTGCAGTGATCGGGGTAATGAGGGCTAACGGAGCGGCGCCTCGGGCCTGTGTTAGCAGACGTGTGGCAGTAGTAATTTTTGCTTGGATTGACAACTGCTAGACAAGCGGTCCCAGCATAAAGCTAAACCCCGTTTGGCAGTATTAATCGTTGACAAACTGCTCTTAAAGCTGTAACATTGTTTCTGTCAGTTGTTTGGTTTGATGTCACTGTTAGACATAATAAATCAATAGTGTCAGAATTTGGTAATGTTTATAGCTAGCAAGGTTTATTATTTCATATGACTGTCATGTACAAATAGTGGTTATCATGGCTGCCTCTAAATTATCAAAGACAGAATATTGCTTTGAATATACTTCTGTAATTCTTGTTTCAGTGAATTCTTTGCCATCTGGAAGTGCTTTTGGAAATGTCTGCCCAATTTCAGTGTGATATTCATTCCTTCATGCAGTATGTTCCATGATTTTAAAACGAGCACACAATTTAATTTCTTGAGAGTTGATTGTAGTTTTGAATTAGGAGGCATACCTAGCTTCCTCAGTTTCACTTTCATTCAAAACTTAATGATATTAAGAACATGCGACAGAGTGCCGGGGCACGGAAGTCCCTTGGAGTAGGATTTTAATTTCAGAGGATTTTAGATACACATAGTAAGGAAATACTGCAGGCAGTTAGCATTTATAAAGAGAATAAGTTCTTCAGAGATACAGGTAAGACTCCTTCTCTCTCCAGTCTTCCCCTCTAATCATTTCTCCAGAAGTTTTAACATTTATGTTACACTGCCTCACACGTGATCCCAGTTATCAAATATTTTAAGATTGTTTTTTCTTCATTCAGATTTCAAAAGCATCTTTTCTTTAAAAATAACCTAAACATGTGATATTATCTTTATTGTCATTTCATTAAAAACAGTCCTATTTATAGTATTCTTGGTGGAACTGAATTTTATATGTGAAACTACCAGCTACATGTAAACATGTTTATTATGTAGCTGTAACATGTTAATGATAAACTATAACAAAATAATAAAGGCTATTTCTAATAACTTAGAATAAGTTACTGTATCTCTCTTCATAGCATATTGATGTTTCAACTAAAAATACATGTAAATACATTATGAGCAAATTAAGGGATTTTATTATGACCAGCCAAAATCTTTTTCTTTGGCAAACTAATAGGCACTTTTTAATTATGAGCATAAGAGGTATATTAGCTCAAAAAATGTGGAGTTATTTGGATTGGGGCTGATCTTAGTTTACTGTAGGAATATTCCCACTTAAAGGGGGACATGCATAAATTAAACTTGAGGATATTTTTAGTCCATGGGCAAATTAATATTAGGTTATGGGCATTATAATAGCATTTAGCAAGCATTCGATAACAAGCGTGGTTATCCATTGTACCTCTCATTTACCGTGGCATTATTTAAACTACAGTTTTGAAACTTACTGCCCATGTGTTGTATGCCTATGCATGTCCGTATTTTATCTATGTTAGCATAATGCTACAAAGAAATTGCGTCTGAACAATAACAGGGGGTTTGCAGAGTATGAAAGTAATATGATTGTTTCTTTAAAATCAGTACACTTAGATGAATGGAGTTGCATTGAAACTGTTATTTCTAGAAAGCAAATACATATGCTACTTTGGGGAATCCTACCTTTGAAAAACTTTGGCCATTCTAAGTATCTTTAATGGGGGCAAATAAAAATCGAATAACTAGAGATGACTGTACATCAAATGAGGTTGTGTGGCCACCCCTTGTGCCGGGGTTTACATGTTTACAGTCAGAGGTCAGGTGGCCCATAGAAGGTGATGGGGAGTAGTAGAGAGAGAAATGATAGTTGGGGGGTAGGCCAAGTTTACAGAGGTGGTAAGATATGACAGAATGATTGGATGTTTTTTCATCTTTCAGGTCTCAGCTTAAATATCACCACTTTGGAAAGATTTTCTTAACCAGTCTTGCTAAAATAGATTTTCCCTGTTTTTCTGGGACTCCTTCCTTCATGGAACTTACCACAATTTGAAAAAAAAATTTGTAACCCCATGGCCTCTAAAGGTGGGGACCATATCTGCTTTGCCATTATGTTCTTCAGAGGGAGGGTAATGTAGTACATGTCTATTGCAAGATCTCAGAAGGCTAAGATAAGGAATTTAAGGAAGGGACTTAATTTTTTTTTCTTTTAAGGGTGAGAGAGAGCACATGCGAGCAGGGGCAGGGGGCAGGAGAAGAGAATCCCTCCTCAATCCTATGACCCTGAGATCCTGACCTGAGCCAAAATCAAGAGATGGCTGTTTAGCTGACCAAGCTACCCAGTAGCCCCAAAGAGGGGACTTAATATTTCTTTATGAGCTTTGTGCTTATGTTTGGTGCTGTACATATTGTTATCTCCTTAGAGTAATATTTTCAGGTAATTATTAATATTTCCATTTTATAGATGAGTAAATAGAAGCTCAGAAAAGTGAAGTAGCGTACCAGAGATCACATCACTAATAAGTGCCTGAACTGAGATTTGAATTATATTTTTGTAATTTCAAAAGCCACAGGATACCACATTACCCAGCCTGTGTGGATTGTGTTGTTGTGGTCAGTGTAAAAGGAAATCAACAGATTTGTAATGGAATTTCCAAGCAGGATCGGGTACTCAGTGAGGAGTACATGGCACACATTTGAGCAGGCCCTGACTTCAGAGTTCTGCTGTTGTCTCTAGCTCTGTTCCCTTATATAAGCATAGGGACAATGAAAAAAGGTGTTGTATCAGCAAAGAAAAGCTTGGTGAGCCCTTCTTAACTAGGGTTGGTCTATTGTCACTCCTGTGCTAAAATGGTACTATGTATCATCCTTGGGAGAATTGTAAAGATAGTCACTCAACTGATTTTCTGTGAGGCTTAATTTTCTTGTGGAACCCCAGCTGAGAAAGGCTGTTACATTATAAGGCTGTAACAAACAGCCTCCACATCTTTATAGCTTTAAGGCAACAAACCATATCCATTGTGTGTCTGTGGGTGGCTGAGTTAGGAAAAACCACCCAGTCTTCCCCACTGTGTCTTTTTTACTACTCACATGGAACACTTCACTTCTGACTTGTGATCGCCGAATCACCAAGCAATTTTCTGCAAACAGCAGTATGGTGTCCTCCAATTTTACTCAATTCTGACACTATCCACCTAGAGATGCCACAGATTAAATCCCACAAGACTGTTCCCACCCCATTTTAGATGCCAATTGCAAGTACAGGTTGTCTCTTGTGCTTCTAGACCAATCAACTATAAATCAGATGTTCTCATGACGGTCCCCTTGGGTTTAAGTTAATCTGCTAGAGGCAGTCACAGAACTCAGGGAAACAGTTACCTATGGTTACCAGTTTATTAAAAGATATGATAAAGGATACCGATGAACAGTCAGATTAAGATACATGGAGTGATGGGGCGCCTGGGTGGCTCAGTGGGTTAAAGCCTCTGCCTTCGGCTCAGGTCATGATCCCAGGGTCCTGGGATCGAGCCCTGCATCAGGCTTTCTGCTCAACAGGGAGTCTGCTTCCCCCTCTCTCTCTGCCTGCCTCTCTGCCTACTTGTTATCTCTGTCAAATAAATAAATAAAATCTTAAAAAAAAAAAAAAAGATACATGGGGTGAGGTCTGGGAGGTTCCTGAGTGCAGGAGCTTCTGTCCTTGTGGAATTAGAGTATATCATCCTACTGGTGCGTGGGTGTTCACCAATCTGGAAGCTCTCTGAACCCCAGATTTGGGGGATTTTTATGGAGTCTTTGTCACTTTGGATAGATCATTAACTCCATTTCCATACCCTCACCTCTCCCTGGGGAAGGGTGTGGGGACAAAGCTGAAAATTCCAAGCTTCTAATTATGGCTTGACCTTTCTTGTGATCAGCACCCTTCCAGGAGCCTATCTAGAGTCACCTCATTAGAACAAAAGAAGCTTATATCACTTAGGAATTTCTGAGTGTTTTAGAAGCCCTGTGTTAGGGACCAGGATCAAAAGCCAAATGTTAAAGTGATAGATGCTCCTAGTGCTCATGTCACTTAGGAAATTATAAGAGTTTTAGGAGCTCTGTGCTAGGAACTGGGGGAAGATATCAATACATATATTTCCAATTATTTGACAGTGGCTCTAATGTAGTCACCTAGGAACCCAGGCTAGCAGTGGAGCCACCATCTCTCAAACATTACCAGTTGTCTTACCAGAAATAAAACAACTTTGGATGTTGTCTTACCAACAATTAAAGGTAGCTCAGAAGTAACAATTATTCATAAGTCTTGCTCACATATTTTTGGCCATGGTCACAAAGCTGACCATAAGGGGCCAGGGAGTATAATCTTAGCATGTGCCTGGAGGGAGAGGAGAGCTAGCTATCATTGAATACTACTAATGATAGTCACAATTAGCACAGTAGGAACTAAAGGATTCTAGGTAGCTAGTGAGAGTACTGCTACTGTGATTAAATTTGGATAGTTTGAAAGTCTGGTGGCTAATCAAGTATGTTCGTGCACTGGGAAAATTAGGAAAAAATGTTTCAGTAAAGAAAAATGACTATTAAAATGGTTGGAGGAGTACATTTAAAGATGCTCAACATCATTAGCCATGACAATGGCTCTCTCAGACAATTTCCTCTGTTCTCTTAATACGGAACTCTGACCAGGTGGTTTTTTTTTTTTCCCCTTTCTACTAATCACACTATTAAGAAAAATATTTTTTTCTAATCATATAAATGCCCCAGTAAGAACTTCTTAGTTCCAAAGTAGGTATTATCATTTGAACTTGAGAAGTCCCTGTCTCCTTAAAGCAGGTAACAGTGGGGAGCATGGCTTATAAACCAGTAGTGAGTTTTCCAAAAAGTGTATTGTGTGGAACAAATGTTCTGAAAGATGATGTGGAAAGTATTTTGGTAGTCATTTATCAGCACATACTGTCTGGCTGTCTGACATCTCTTAGATTATAGAGGACACAGCTAGGAGAGACATGAGGCATCCTTTGGTCTAAACTTCTTATTTAGAAATGGGCGAATTGAGTCTCAGAGACATTAAATGACTTGCCTATGCTTACGTTGCTAGTTCTGTCTTTCATTTTTGCTAGTTGTACATGCATGACGATACTAATAACATTTATTGTACTGGTACTGTTCTGAGTATGAATACTATGTATTCATCCACTTAAGTCGGCTGTCTGTGACCACATCAGTATTTGAATCCAGACCTACTGGCTCTGGAGCCTCTTCGTAGTAGAAAAATCCTTAGAATTGGGTGATTTCATCATTGTGAGTAAAAGTGATTTTTCCATAAGGCCAGATGACTCAAGAAAACTTACCAACTTCAGTCCCTTTGATAAGAGGTCATGTTTCCCATTTTCCTAGAAAGTGAGTCAGTAGCAGTTACTGATATGTGACTATGCTCTTACATTTGGTTTAAACCATGTATCTTTATGAAAAGAAATTCAATAATCCAAGAGAAAATAATTATGTTTCTTAGCAAATATCTCCAGTATCTTTATAACTATATTTGTTCTAAATTACAGATTGTAGCCTTATCTGCAATACTTCATTAGATAGATGAAAATATAAGCTTCTTTCCATAATAATTCTTGTTTAGTATGATTTATAAAATTATTATTACTATGTTTAAATGGTAATCTGGATGTTTCTGGCCTCTCTAAATGAGCACGGACTCCATTCCTATAGCCCTTAAGGGACTTTCAGTAATAAGGAAGAACTGATCTGATTTTTTTTTCTCATAACATTTCTCTTTCAAAAGATCCCAAAGCACCTTATAAATGGGAGGATGGTGTCACCTGTCTGGAGCACTAAACGCATATGTCAGATGTACTGTAAAATAGCTAAGGATTGGAAGAGATAAAGATTACCTAGTTTTACCTGTAGAAGAATGTGCGAAATTGTCGTTAGCTGATAGTCTATTTCCATAAGTGGTTGATGTGAGAAGACCCTTGTGAATCATATAGTTAAAGTAGGCTTAGGGAATATGTCAGGAGAAAGTATGTTGTGTGTGTTGCTTACCTGCCCACCTGCCTGCCTGCTTGTCCTGTTTTTTGTTCTTGTCTTCCGAAAAGAAGATAGCTTTACTTTTTCTGATCATGAAATAGGCTTTGCTTATTGCTAAAATATTTAAACAACACTGGAAACTATAAAGGAAGAACATAGCAGGTACTTAAATTCCCACCACTCGGAAATAATCACTCTTCCAGGTATTGCTAAACACTTGCTTATATGTATTTTTCAAAATGAGTTAAATATACTGTGTATAGTTGGCATCTTTTACTGAATAATATATTGTAGGCATATTTTCCTGTTATCAAGTGTAGCTCTACATCATCGTATTTATTTGGCTATGTAATAGTCCATGTTGCCTTTTCCACCAGTTTTATCAGGAACTGTACATTTGCTTGAATCACAAATATCTGTTCAATTATTTTATACATTTTTGGAGGGCTTAGTTCTAAGGATGGCATTATCCTCAACTGACAGTTAAATTCATTTCCAATAGTTATTTATTGAGTCCTTACAATATCTTAATCACTGTCTGAGGGACTTAGAATATATCTGCTGCCCTTTTGGAGTTTATATTCTAGCGGAAGAACAAGAAACATTATAGGTTAGGTTAAAATAGGCGAACAAAGACATCTCTGCCTAGATTGCAAGAGGAGACCAAAGAAGCAATCGGCTAGTTTATTACAGGATGGGTCAAGTTGCCAGAGGCCTCTGCATGTTCCAAGAAGGTTTAAGAGTCATTGTTTTCAGCCTTTATATCTTGTTTCTAGTTAACAGGGTCATGCTTTGTTCTAAAAAGGCACATATTGTTTGTAACTTTGCTGTAATGCAATATTATATTTCTATTATTTTAAAGAATTTTTAAAATTTCAGAAATGTCAACAGTTCCTTCTCTTGACAATATTTGTATTTTTGCTTGATAGTATACTTCGGTAATTTCCGTGTGATACCTGAATACTTAATTTGCTGACCTTATGATTAGACTACTGAATCTTTTGTCTTAGTTGCTTTTTCCTCATAATAATTCATCCATAAAGAGGTGAATTGATTTTTATGATTATATTAAGTAAACACAAGATATACCATCTACATGTAATTACAAACCATTTATAGTGGCAAGTCTAAGATCTTGTGACATCCATTATAGAGATCTCATAATTCTCAATGATCATTTTTAAAAATAGAACCATGAAAGAATTTGAAAGCCAATTCAAGAAATATAGTTTAACAGTCATACAAGTGATGAATTGTCATCCTAGATTCCTGTCTATAGGACCTTTCACCTGAGATGTGTGTGTCCTTGGTCCTACCTAAGGTATTTTTTTTTAATCAATTATTTGGATAAAAAATGAGAACTAATATATTTTCAGGGTATATGTTGCTAGAGAAAATAACTGTTCAATAGTAAAACTAAGACTCTAGAAACAAACCAGAATTTAATAGGTTATAATATTGGGCCCAAATCAACTATAATAATGATAGTGATTGCCAATATTTTTACATGCTTCCTGTGTCCCAGGCACTGTGCCAAGCACTTTGTGTGAATTTTCTTATTTAATTTGCATTATAACATGATGAGATAGGTACTGTTATTATATCCATTTTACAAAGACAACCAAAACTAGAGATGTTACATTGATTTTATTAAGTTTCAAATCTAAAGCCATACATTTACATTTAAAAAAAAATAGATTGTGTTCCTTTTCTGACCATGTGGTAGATAAGGAAAAACTTCATCTAGTAGAGAACACTTAAAATGCTGGCTTGAAATAACTTTATTTCCAAAGCATGATTGTAAGCTGATTGTGACCTGAAGAAAGGAAATAGTGGCTAGAAAGGACAGAGGATGATTCCACAGATAGAAGAGCTGGCATTTGTTCTGGCAGGAGTAGAGAGGGTTGGAGGGTGCAGGAGTGTCTGCCAGTCTTGGTGACCTGGAATGTAGGTTTTCAAGGGCCATATGCAGCTTAAGAGACAAAATCCAACATCTTCACATAAAGCCAGAATTCAGAAAAGGCTACTACTCTGAGCATAAACTTGCTCTTGGCCCCAGATAGGGAGGGTCCTGAAAACACCTAGCCATAGCCTACATTCTATTGATTTGAGGATGGAATTCACATTGCCTGTCTGTCTCAAAAAATTCCAAGCTGAGAATTTAGTTTGAAGTGAGTTATTAATACTCCAGGCATTTATAAAATCTTTACTGAAAGAAAGCTTTTACACATAGATGTCACAGAATTTACACAGATGAGTTTTTGAGGGACATGGGCTCATAATTAAAAAGGAAAAAATATATATATATACACCTGAGTAAAAAAGCTACCATGATTATGAGTTAGCAGAAGTAGGATACTGCAGAATTAGGCTCACAAAGACTAAAGCTATTAATATGATCACATATAGCAAATAAAAGCGCTATATTTAAAGACTTAAAGAAATTAAAAGAAACCAAGACACCATTAAAATGAACAAGACACATGTGGAAAACAAAGATAATTCTTTGAATAGACATGGCTTAAGGAGAGAACTAGTGAAATGGAAGATAGGTATTACAAGATTACCCAGAATATAGCTAGCACAGAGAAGGTATAGGAAATATGAAAAAAAAATTAAGAGGATGAAGTAAGAAAGCCCAATGAACATTCAATTCATAGTTTCAGAAGTAAAGAATAGAAAGGTTGAAGAAGAAGAAAGATTCAAAAGACACTTAACTAATACTGTGTCAGAATTGGTGAAATATAAACATTCAGATTCAGGTAGCCCAGTGAATTCTAAGTGGGGTAAATGGAAAAATATCCTCACAGACATATGCCAAAATAAATCTGCAGAATCCCAGAGATTTAAAAAAAGAAAAATTGAAATCAGCTAGAGAAAAAAGGAACAATGAATATACACAACTGACTTTTCAGCAGGACCAATTCAAGCCAGAAAGCAATGAAATAACTTCAAAGTGCTGAGAACAAATAACTAGAATTGTCAACCTAGAATTGTCTACTCATTGAAAATATCTGGAACATGGGCGAAATAAAAGGTTTCAGACATAAAATTGAAAGTGTTCACTACCAATAGAGTCTCACCGAAGGGATTTCTAAAGGATATATTTTCAGAAAAAGAATAAAAAATCCCCAGAATTAATGTCTGAGAAGCAAGAGTAGTGAGAAAGGAAAGTAGAAAATTTATGGGTAATTATAATAAGTATAACTATATAAAATAGTAATACTTAATTTGTGGGTATTAAAAAATAAGATAGCTTAAACTGGATGTAAGTTGAGAATTTATGATTAGAGTCAAGGCATTGTAGGATTTCTTTATTGTCTGAACAAGGATAAAGATTTTGATTAGTGAAGAAATGCAAATTAAAACCACAGTGAGATATTGTTTACACAACCCCCAAATTGGCAAAAATAAAAAGTCTTGCAAAATCAAGTTTTAGTGAAGATGTGTATGAACAGGAAGTTTTATTCACTGGTGAGAATGTAAATTGGCATAATCAGCTTCGAAAGTATTTGTCATTGCTTGGTTAAATTAAAGATAAATATACATACACATATCTTAGAGCCCATCAATTTCACTTCTGGGTATAAAGTCTGGAATACCAGAGACCTTTACAAGATTGTTTAGAGCATTATTGTAAACAGTAGATAAAAACTGGAAACAACTCAAATGTTGATCAGTAGTAAAATAGATATATAAACTGGGGTTTATGCTGATGATGAAATACCATACAGCAATGAATATGAGTGAATTATATAGTCCTACATTAAAAACATAGATGGGGGCGCCTGGGTGGCTCGTCAGTTAAGTGTGTGTTTTGGCTCAGTTCATAGTCCCAGAGTCCCAGGATCAAGTCCCATATTGGGCTCCCTGCTCAGGCGGAGAGCCTGCTTCTCCCTCTGACCCCACTCTGCTCTCATGCTCTCTCTCACTCTCTTTCAAATAAATAAATAAAATCTAAAAATAAAATAAAATAAGGAACATAGATGGATATCACACACACAATGTTGAATAAAAGAACCAAGACATGAACAAAAATACAGTTTGATTCCATTTATATAGAAATTCAAAAACAAGGGGCACCTGGGTGGCTCAGTTGGTTAAATGTCTGCCTTCGGCTCAGGTCATGATCCTGGAGTCCTGGTATTAAGCCCCACTAGGGGCTCTCTGCTCAGCAGGGAGTCTGTTTCTTGCTTTTCCTTTACCCCTCCCCTTACTCCTGCTTTTTCTCACTTACTATGTCTCTCAAATAAATAAATAAAATCTTCATTTAAAAAAAATTCAAAAACAGAAGAAATGGAGCTATATTGTTAGGGCTACATAGCGATGATAATATTTTTTAAAATATTAAGAATACTAAATAAAACACAGGACAGCTTATCACAAAAGTCAGGATAGTGATCACCTCTAAAGCAGAGCTCCAGGAAGGCGGCCTCTGGCTTCCATAAGGCAGCCTTTGGCCACATGTGTCTGTAGAGTATTTGAAAGCAACTGCTCTGAACTGAGATGTGCTAGAAGTATAAAATGGATTTCAAAGGCTTTAACTAAAAAAAGAATATATAATATCTAATAATAGAATTTTATATTGATTATATATTATAATGATAATACTTTACATATATTGAGTTAAATGAAATATTAAAATTATTTTCACCTTGGTTTTTTACTTTTACTTTTTAAAAAGTGTGGCTACCAGAAAATTTTATATTATATGTGGTTGTCTTTACATTCCAAATGGACAGAGTTGCTCTAGAGGCTGAGGACAGAGTTGAGATTGATGCAGAACCAAGGTTTGCTTCTGGTAGATGGCAAGGTTGGCAAAGTAGGTGGTTGCATAGATATTGCTGTATAAATATTCATTTACCTGTGTGTCCAAATATACATATCTGGCATATAAAATGCATATTTCTGTATATATGCCTTAAATTTAAAAAAAGTACTTATGGGGTGCCTGGGTGGCTCAGTTGTTAAAACCTCTGCCTTTGGCTCAGGTTATGATCCCAGGGTCCTGGGATCTAGCCCCATATCAGGCTCCCTGCTCAGCAGGAAGCCTGCTTCTCCCTCTCCCACTTCCCTGGCTTTTATTCCCTAACTTGCTGTCTCTCTGTCAAATAAATAAATAAAATTTAAAAAAAAATACTTATAAAATGTTGATAGTAATCAACTTTATATGGTAATCATTAAAAAAAATTGAAGTAAGTGGTATAGCTTCCAGACTAATAAAAGAAGAAAAATGAAATGGACGGGTCAGGAAGAAAATTACAATTCATGTAGCCTAAAAGAAACCAGGAAAGGAAAAATATAAAAGAAACAGAGGTAGGACAAATAGAAGTCATAAAACGAGTTGTGAGATATAACTCCAAATATACCTTATAAAAGGACTTGAAAAGTTTGAAGATTTAAAGATAAAAATAGTAAAGAAAAAAATTAAAAGGTTATCTGAGAGTACTAAACAGGTATCAAACAAACATATAAACAATTAAAAAAAAATCCAACCGGTTTGGGTTTATTTATTTATGAAACACACCTAATACAGAAGGACACAGGATGGAAAAAATGTACCAAGCAACTCTAAACAGAAGGGAAGTTAGAATAGCTATATGATAACAGATAAACTTGAAGGTCAAAGGGAAAATGAATTTCTAGAGATAAAGAGGGTCACTATATATTGATAAATGGTTTATTTTGCCAGGAAAATTGTAACAAGCCTTCAAATCATATACACCTAATAACATAGCTTCAAAAATATAAAGCAACAATTGAAGAAATGAATTCACAATTGATATGGGATAGTTTAACATATCCCTATCAGGTAGTGATAGAACAGACAAAAAAAATTCTGTAAGTATAAGAAGAGTTTAAAAATATAATTAACAAACTGAACTTAGTGGAAATGTAGAGAATATATCCCTAGCAACTGCAGAATACACATTCTTTTCAAGCATACATAGAAACAATTTTTAAAACTATATCATGAATCAGCCTTCAACAAATTGAAAAGAAAAAACATCACAAGTACCATATGCTGTTATGGCAAAACAGTGGTTAGAAATCAACAAAAAAATCTAAAGATAAAACAACTCCTATAATATTTACACACTTAAAAATATTTCTAGGGGCGCCTGGGTGGCTCAGTGGGTTAAAGCCTCTGCCTTCGGCTCAGGTTATGATCCCAGGATCCTGGGATCGAGCCCCACATTGGGCTCTCTGCTTAGCGGGGAGCCTGCTTCCTCCTCTCTCTCTGCCTGCCTCTCTGCCTACTTGTCATTTCTCTCTGTCAAATAAATAAAATCTTTTAAAAAAAATTTTCTAAATCATTCTCCCATCAGGGAAGAAATTGTAAGGAAATTTTAAAATATTTTCAACTAATTTGAACTGATAAAAATACTGCTACCTGTAACAAAACTTATGGGATATAACTAAAGCTTTACATTCAACTTTTTAGCTTGAAATGCTTACATTATAATCTAAAAGAGGTGTAGTGTTTATTAACTAAAATCCAACTTAGAAACTTAAAAACATAAAAAAAACCTTAAAAACATAGCTGGATAAACCCAGAGAAAATAGAAAAAGTAAATAATAAAAATTTGAAGAGCACTTAATGAAAAAGGAAAATAAAAAGACATGGTTTATTCTTTGAAAGTTAATAAAATAGACAAAATTTTGGTAAAGAGTGGTCAAAAACAAATGTAAGAGAAGCGAAAGATGGGGGGGCCTGGCTGGCTCAGTTGGTTAAGCCAGTTGGTTAAGCGTCAGCCTTCAGCTTAGATCATGATCCCAGGGTCCTGGGATATAACCCTGTGTGGGGCTACCTGCTCTGCGGGGAGCCTGCTTCTCCTTCTTTCTCTGCGTGCCACTACCCCTGCTTGTGCTCACTCTCTCCCTCTTTCTCTCTCTCTCAAATAAATAAACAAAATCTTTCTTAAAAATAGAAGAAGGAAAAAAGAGATGAAGCACAAATAAATAATACTGGATTTGAAAAAGGATAAAACATAGGTGGCAGAGATTAAAAAGAAAAGAAGACATTTTGTCAATACATTTAACAACTTAGATGAAATAGAATATTAGTAGAAATATACAAATTACCAAACCTTACTCAAAATGTAGAAATTATACATGATCTCATAAATCATTAAATAAACCAATTGTTTAAATTTTGTCGCAAAGAAAACATTAGGACCAGAGGGCTTTGTAAGTGAGTTCTAAACATTCAGGATGGATAATTTCAATCTTACACAAATTATACAGTGTTGCAAGCAGAAGTATACTTCTCAACTAATTATAGAACACTAATATAATTATGATATTGAAACAGGTTGGTATCAGTTACAAGAAAGGAAAATGATAGGATAGTCTCATTCATAAATGAAACTGAAAAATTCTAAACAAAATATAACAAAATATAACAAAACTGTGCAGCAGTGCACAGATATGTACTATATCAGGACCAGGTTCAGCTCATGTCATTTATGCAAGATTGGGTTATCATTACAAACACCAGTAAGAAAACAGGACTTGACAATACTGTCAACCAACTTGACTTAATTGACATTTTCGTCTACCCAATAACAGCAAAATTTGTGTTCACTTACACATAGAACACTCACCAAGAAAGTATGCATAAAATGAATGTCAATTAACTTAAAATTCTGAATGTTGGCAAGAATGTGGAGCAACAGGAACTCTCATGTTGTTAGTGAGAATATAAATTGGTACAACATTGGAAAATAACTTGGCAATATCTAGTAAAGTTGAAAATTGGCATACACTATAAACTAGGAGCTCCATTCTTAGGTACATGTCCTAGAGAAAAGCCTACACGTGTATCTAGAGACAGGTACAGTTGACCCTTGAACAACATGGAGGTTATGGTCACCAACCGATAAATCCATATATGCCTTTGACTCCCCCCAAATTTGACTACTAATACCCTGATATTGACTGGAGTCGTTACTGATAACATGAAAAATCAATTAACACATATTTTGTATGTTATATGTATTATATACTATATTCTTACAATAAAGTAAGCTAGAGGAAACAAAATGTTAAAAAGATCATAAAGAACAGAAAATACATTTATACTACTGTACTGTAAAAAACCTATATGTGGGGCACCTGGGTGGCACAGTTGGTTAAGGGTCCAACTCTTGATTTTGGCTCAGATTGTGATCTCAGGGTTGTGAGGTTGAGCGCCTTGTAGGGCTATGAGCTGAGTGTGCAGCCTGCTTAAGATTCTCTCTCCCTCTGACCCTCCCTCCATTACCCCCCCCCCACCGCATGTGCATGTCCACATGTATGTCTTCTCTCTCTCTCTCTCTCTCACTCTCAAATGAATAAATCTAAAACAGAACCAAACCGTGTGTAATTGGACCCCCACAGCTCAAACCTGTGTTGTTCAAAGGTCAACTGTATTTGAATGTCTGTAGCAGCTTTGTTTTTAATAGAAGAGGGGAAAATAACTCCCCTAAAGTCCATCAGTTGCTTAATGAATATGTAAGTTGTTTTACATTTATTCAGTTATATGCAATGCCAGTTGTGACATAATATAGATGAATGCTGATTTTAAAAGGCAAGTGAGAGGAGACTTTTGCTTCTGGCTATAACTAAGACACATATGTATCTCTCTTGCCCATGCATTAATTTCTCTCTGGGTACATGGAACTCCTAGGTTCTAGTGTCTATACATTTATAAAAGATAGTGCTAAATTTTCCTTCAGAAGAGTAACTAACTAATTTGCATTTTCCCCAACCTTCTCATTTTTCAGTGCATATTTTTGTTTTATAATTGAGGTCATTTATTTTTACAGTATTGTACAGTTTTCTTTCCTTTTTTTTTTTTTTTAAGATTTTATTTATTTGACGGACAGAGATCACAAGTAGGCAGAGAGGTAGGCAGAGAGGGTGGGGGGGGAAGCAGGCTCCCTGCGGAGCAGAGAGCCCGATGTGGGGCTCGATCCCAGGACTCTGGCTGGGATCATGACCTGAGCCGAAGGCAGAGGCTTAACACACTGAGCCACCCAAGCGCCCCTTGTGCGGTTTTCTTATGAGTACTACACTGTGAACACCTTTCCTGTTAGCATTTAAAAAATAATTTTATTGACTTCATAATATTTTGTTAAGTGACTATATTATTGCTTTCTTAACCGTTTCTATATTTATATGTTTTGTTTCTATCAAAGAAGACTTTGGTGGGGATGGGATCAGTTCATAGACACCAACTATTGGAAAGATTATTATATAGTGAGAAAAGGAGCCTTTTTATGTTTACAAAGAGCAGAATTAAACTTAGCTATCAGAACTTAGCTGTAAGAAACAGATTTATGTGAACCAGAATAAGGACTAATTCATACCACTGACATCAAAACTGGAGAGATGTTTTGGGAGAACTCTTACACAAGCTGGAGCTGGGTAGAGCCACTTGGTAGAAATGTGAAACCAAGTATTTACCAGAGGGATTGGATTTAATGGCGTTCCAACTCTGAATTTAATATGTGCATATTATATCTCAGGTTGAAGATAGATCCTGTTGGCCTTTCTTAAAAACATTTCTTAAATCCATCCCTTTCTTTCTATTCTCAGAATCTTCATCATCTTTTGCTTAGATTATTCCTGTAACCTCCCAAGCAGAACTCTTGATACTAATTCTTGGTTTAATCTTCTTGACATTATGCTGCAAAGTTGCTTTTGTAATAGACCTTCCTATGATACTGCATATGTCATGCTAATCAAACTTTTAGTTATTCCCTATTGCCCTTTAGATAATGCTCAAACTTTTTAGCCTGGAATTCTTAACTGTTAATAAATTGGACCTTCATTCCTTCATTCATTCAACCACCATTTATTGAGCACTCTTTGCCAGGGACTATGTTAGATGCTAGTAATAGAAAGATGAATAAGGTCAAGCACTATGCCCAATAAGAGTAAGTTGAAAAGAGCTGGGAAGGTGGGCTTAGAACAAGTTTTGGTTTGTTTGTTTATTTATTTTAAAAGAAAAAGGATTTTTTAAGAAAAGCTTATTTAGAAGACCCTTAACTTGGTTTAGAGACTTAGAGAAGGCACGGCTTAGCTTCTACCACTCTCCTAGAAGAACTTTGTGTCCTCATCAGACTGGTCTATTTTCTTCTTCAAGGACACTTGATTAATTTCTGCCTCATGGTGTAATTTTTTTTTCTAATACGAAGAATATTCTTGTACTATCTTCCATACTGTACTTTGAAGGTAGGTTACATTTCATAGCTTCACTTACTCCATATGCTATGTAGCTCCTTTAGCATACATCCTTTATCTGAATCAGAAAACTTATTTTTGCATCACTCACTTGGCTTTTATTTATGTGCTTATTATTTTATTATTTAATAATAGCACTTATTTAAGAATGTAGTTAAAGAATATATTGATATTGTTTCCTAGTCTATATTGCAACTACTATTTAAACTTGATGTTATTTTATTCCTAATGTGCGTATTTGTCTTTCTAGTGAGATTATAAATAGCTTGAAGACATGTGTCATACATATTTCCCTGCTCCCCAGAGACTTGTATACAGGTCCTAAGTGACTAGTATATAGAAGGTTTTAATAAACATGTGTTGAATGAGAACATATTGACTTCATAAACTAGATGCTCACAGTGCTGTGATAATTGAACTTCCATACTTGACCCTGAAAAATTCTTTTCTTTTCGTAAAGTAAGACTTCTCTGACTCTCACCCCACCCCACCTGCTTTAGGCAAATGTTTTTGGGGTTGCAGTTTCAGCTAGATACGACTTTCCAGACTTTTTCTACAACTTCACAACTGTAAGTCATTGTAGTATCTCCTGCCACACCAGATGGTACTACCTCTTTGGTGTGTGTATGTCAAGGAGCTACATAAGTGTGATAAAACATAGATTAAGCCATACACACACACACACACACACCACACACACACACACACACACACACACACACACATATTTATTAACTGTCAAAAATTCCAAGATATTGTGCGTGTGTGTGTGTGTGTGTGTAGGGCCTGTAAAAATCTTTCCTTTTCTCAGTTTTCTCTTTAGTAATGTATTTTATTTTTTATATCTCCCCTGATATAAAAGTAGAATCTTTTATTCCCATCTTCTACTTCTACATATCATGCTCCATAACATTTGTAAGATTTGGACCTGTCTTTCTATTTCCACATCCTGGTTCTAGTGGTGGCCTTAGCTATATTACATTTGATCTTCTATTCATTTCCCTGTTAACATCATCATCAAGAACAACAACCGTTGAACACTTACTATGTGCTGGCAATGGCACTGGGCACTTGGGCAGTTTGCTGTCTTGTCAGGCTCATCCGTAATTTGACTAGATATGAAAATGGCTCTTTGCCATTTGCTTTCTTTCCATGCCACCAGTGCTGTGGTTAATAAACTGTTTTACTTAGGGTTTATCATCATACTCAACTAGCTGACTAGTTAGCAGCTTTATATTCCATTCATTGGTGATGGTTGTTTCTCGGTACTGGAATGAATGAAAAACACAAGGGAAAGTGGGCAACCATGCCGACTCTTTACTGATTTTGCCACCATTATGGCAAATTGTTTGTGATTTGTGGAAATGGACTCTCTTTTATCAATGGTTGACTATCAATTCCTTTTTCTGGAGAGAAGTCATTAGTTAACGCAGCTCAAGGATTTGTCTGAGAAGAGCAGCACATCAGTTAGAATGCTAATTCACTCAACTGGCAGCAAGCACAGTGAAATGACAGCTTGGAGGGGGGTAAGAGGAGTGTCTGAAAATGGCAGCAGATTGGTATTTCGAAAGGGGAGGGAAATTTCATAATGATGAATAAGAAAGATGACATTTGGTGCTCACATTTAACTTGCATTGGATGTCCATATAAGGGTCAGTATGCATAACCTCTCTTGATTAGGCCTCCGGCTGCCCAGCAGCTGACTGGGTGTATACCCTTCAGACTGTAACCAAAAGAAAGGCCTAGATAATTAGGCCAAGTTGAACTGCAGGAGGTAGCCAGCTTCTCTGCTGCCTTTTGTATATTCATGACCTAGCTTGATTGATGGAAGGACAGTGTTTGGTGACACTGTCATTTGCAAGTTGAAAGGTAGACTACAGGCTGGAGCCAAGATCAGATGTGCTTTAAAGAGTCCTACAATAAACTCATTTGGATGCTGATGATGTTCACATATGCATTTCTTTGTTTCTTAGTGTTTCTCATGGACATCTGTTAATTTGTAGAAATTAGCTTGGTTGTTTTCAGTTAAAACCTCACACTAAGTTACAAGATAGTTTTGTTTAAAAAGTTGTACAAAGTTGCTGGTGATATAACGTGTGAGGGGGGCCTCAGATGTTTTCATGTGGTATTTTCACTTGTTCCTTATAAAGGAATTTTAACTATTGTTTCTTGCATTGATGTAAATTACTAGAAGCAAGCGACTTTTTTTTTTTCCAGGAAGAAAGTTAAATGGAATTTTTTTCACATATTTCACATATTTCAGAAATCTCAAGTGCTGGTATCAAAAAGTTTTCCAGAGAATATTGCTTTTGTAAGGAAACTGTTCTTTATCAGAAGATGTATGAATATCTGAGGTTCCCTTTTAAAATTATGGTTCTTAAAATCGGTCTTTTATTCTGAACTCTGTTTACTCAAAGATTTGATTATTTAGTCTGTGGCAAATGAGTTGAAAATACTAAAGGAAGGTAGAATCCTAAAACAGAAACATTAGGTTAACCTACGGACCCTCTTCAAAATGTAGAACCTAAATTATCATAAATTATTATAAGAATGAATACCATATTATGCTAATTAAAAGGCTATGAAGAAAGGAAAGGAAAGACTGAAAAGGATTTTTGACATACCTGTCTCATAAATATTAAGCTACTACTTAAATAGATCCTTTGAGAAACACCACATAGATGTGAGTACTAGTTATTCTTATTAATTGTATTTTTCAGTACTTTTATTATTACATTGATGCTTTTGGAAGATAGTGTTGTTTTGGTATAGCTAACTGAGGATCAACCTGAAAATGATTTGAATACTCTCTGAAAAATCCTTGGAGGTGTATTTTAGATATGTTACCAAACTTCCGTTAGTTTTCGTAACTTCAGATAATCCATTTAAAAGCTCTGTTAGCTATAAAGTGCTGGATAAATGTAAGAAGTAGCAGCAGCTGCAGCAAGGACAGCAATTGCTCTTGTTGCCTTTATTATTATTAAGAACTAATCAAAGTTTATTGTAACAGCTCTAACACTTGTAACAGATGAAGCAGTCCTCCTATTACATTCTTGCCGATGAAATGTGACAGATCAGGTATGAAACTTTTCTTATAAAAGCAAAATAGAAAAGAAAGACTTTACCAGGTCTTTCAAGCTATTTCCATATCAATTTTCTGACTTTGCTCCTCCCCACCAGATGCTAGAAAGGCAGTGTTCTCCAACTGACACTAATGTTTTCCTAAAGAAGGTTCTGGAGGGTGTTGAAAACACACTCTGATCATTACAGAAATCATGCAGACTGCTTCTAAAGTTATTTCAGTCTTAATTGACATTTGAGATAAGCATCTGAAATGTAGTATCCTAAATCTGTCTGTATAGTATTCAGAAACTCTTTGCTGTAATTTGTGGTAATTATTTCTAAATCAAACAGTTATCTTTTAGTAGGAAAAAGTATTAATATCTCGAAGATGTTAATGAAAATGTCATTTTCCTCACTTAAATCATATCTCAGGGTTTTCAAATACTGGATTTTCTTTTAGGTTTTTCTTATTGGAAATTAAAAGCAAGGTATGTTTTTTCTTGTGAAATAAGATAGAAACTATCTTACTGAATAGAAACAGCTCCAGGAATTTTTTTTTTTTTTTTAAAGAAAGGTGTGCCTTCTTGAACTGAATTTAAATGTATTGTGTGTTTTTCTGCTACAGAGCAATATTAATATGTTAGTTACTACTCTTCTCATTAAATTTTCTGAAATTTGAAGGTGTCACTTTGTCAGGAAATTCTGGGTCTTTCCAGTGATAAAATAAACTTGACACTTGTTCCATGAAGGCATCTTCTCCCTGCTTATCAGCTCTTCAATTTATGGCTGTGCTTTGAAATTTGTGCCTGTGACTCCCATCTTTGTATTTACTCCAATTAACACATAAACCCTAATTAGCCAGATCAAGGGACTTGGGAGTCCATAAATGGAAAGTGACATGGCAGAGCTTGGCAGCTGGCATCAAGGCAAGGTGACAAAAATAGGGAAGTATCAATTAGATGACATTGATGGTAAAGCTCTGTGTTGGGACGGTAGATTTTAACAGTTCTCTGTGTCACTGACTGCTGACTCTAGGGTGGGGATATAGAAATAATTTAGTAAAATGACAGCTAAGTTCAAGTACTGAACTTAAGGTAAATGTAAAATAATAATAATAAAACCTGAACACCATTTTAATTTGATTTTATATCATTATCAATGACAATAAATTATATATTTCTTCCAAAATCAATTTTTGTGTATTTCCCTGTAGTGTGAGGTTCTAAGTTTTGAGATTATTACATAAATGTATAACATTCTTACTTGAGTAGGAATGCAAGAGTCCTGAATTATCAATCCTTAGGAGCCTTACTCTCTCCTCTAAATTTTTTGGGGGGAAGGGTGGTCCAAGTGGGTGGATTTTGGAGTATCCATGATCACTGTTAAATATTAACTTAAGTTCCAGACTGCAGTTTTAGATTACACATGTAATTCAACAGTGAAAAAATTTAGGACTTTGTAAACATTATTCCAGTTTTAGAAATCTAATGTTACAAAAAAAGACCTGTGTCTTAATTGAGGATTGTTATCAGGCTTTGTGCATCTCTCATTACTTTAGAGAGTAATGGAAGTTACATATACAGGAACTGGGCTGCTTCTCTAGTTTTGTGGTTTCAGGTATCTGGTTTCTAACATTGGTCTACTCTTCAAGTGGGTGGCTGGGTATTTGTAAAGAAGGCTCTGGAGGGTACTGGAAACACTGTATATAATTTCAGTATAGAAATAATATATACCCTTTAAATCTGTTGGAATCAAAGATAGGGTTTATTTTTTTCTTTAAAGAATTAGAATGGTAATTTGAATGTATGTCATCTATTAGATATTAGACAGTAGAGGGGTATATATATATATATATATTTTTTTTTTTTTTCATTTTGGATAGCGAGTGGCTCTGTAAGCTTTGTTGGTATTTTGCTTGAATGTAGAGATGGTCTGTATTGAAATAGTTGATTTTAAACTTAGACTTTAAGACTGTGAAGTTTCAGTTGTCATTTACCCCTATTTCAAGTACTGCAGAGAATGGGGGAAAAAACTCTTATTTGAAAAGTCACTGTTCTTGAGGAGTATTTGAAACATTAGAAATCTGCCAGAAGGTCCATTAACATAAATGTTTAACTCAGACACACAAACATGTACCGAAATGAAAATGTTTCATGCATTAATTTGCTGCAGAAGGAACTAACATAACAATTAGAACATCCTGCCTACTTAGACTTAAATTTCCTAGGGCAGTGGTAATACATAGTGTTGATGTAGTTTAAGTCTTTTAGCATATACAATAGTTTATTCTGTTGTTAAAATGAATTCTTCTGTTTTTAAACCATTCAAACATGGTAAACCCTAGATAACTGGAAAAAAGCATTAGCAGTGTAATTCCCAGACTGAGATTTGGAAGTTCTCTCATCAACTCAGGGCTTATTAGAAATACTTGGAGAAAGCAGTTTCTTTTCTAGCTTTGCAAAGGAATGATGTCTGTATTTTGTAATTGTGAAAATACCAGATGCTGTCATCAAAACAGGGAACCCAACTAATACAAACGTAATCCATATGAGGCTATTTTGTTTGCTTGCCATTTTTAGTCATTACTCTCAGTGGTACTTTTGTGGCTGAGCTGGTAACCTGCCTTATAAGGAACACCCTGGCAGTGACCAAATGTGTTCTATATCACTTTTTTACACCAATGAGAGAAATTATGACTTTTGGAAATCATGTTTTCCACCCTACTTGTGTAGCCAATACATTGACTTTTTTTTTTTTCTTAAGCATGCTGATCCCAGTTGCATGGTCATATGTTGTAAACCACATGGAACTATTTCAAACTGTGATGGGGGAAAGTAACAACTGCAAACATTCCTCCTTGAAGCAAGTGGTTGTCCTAAACTGAGCACTGTAGAATAAAAATGGAAACATAAAAATAGCAGTTGGAAAGATAAAACAGCATTTATAGTACTAATAAAACCGTTGTGGCTTCCACAGGAAAACATGCTTTGTAACCTAATGCTTACCTGAAAGGACTGTCGAGTTTCTGAGAGTTATAGCTGTTTTTGTAAGAGAAGCACAGAGATTTGCTTGAGGGCTGAGTGATAGATTCGCCTGCCTGAAGCATCCCAGTGTGTTTATACATGGCTTGTATGGCAGCTTTCATAAGACATTTACCCCATGATTTGCGATGAGCTTATGTGTGAATAATTAATGGCAATTAATCCTTAATTACAGTAATTAGGCAAGTCACAGGAAATTAAGCTGCAGCTGGAGAAGACCATGCCTGGGAAGAGAGGATTGGGGGCTGTGTGAATGTGCCATTTACTGACAGCATTACTAGGATGCGCAGTATTCAGCAGCTTTGGCATTTCTATTGGCAGCCTTGGGTAGGACAAGAGTGCTCTGCATTAGAAGCAATCTATAGTTGTCTACAAGAGTTTTAAGTTCAAGTGCCAAAATGTTGTGTTGCATATGGTGATTATCTAAGTTTATTGGTTGCTATAACTCAAATGACTGTAATTGTTTTTGGCTTGATAACAGTGACATTAGAACCAGGAGCTTTTATGTATTCATAGGTTCTGTTGGCATGAAACATGATGCAACTTTTAGAAACAATTCATCCAGGTTTGCAATTATGAAATAGATAATGTAATTGTCTAGAAATTAACTGAGAAAATTTCAATCAAGAACAACAGCAGAACATACAGTATCTTGGTTGAGAAGTTAATTACTTTATTACTAGTTGCTTTTCCCAGTTAAGCATGGTGGTACACAGTATGTTGGAAGTATTATATTGAACTGAACACATACTCCAAATGTAAAAATACCTGAAATTATAAAAATGAAATCATTCACATTAAATGCTAGCAAACTTAATGCTTACGAATCTACGAGGTGTGTTTTAGAAATAAACAAAGCAATCATTCAATAGAGAGCAGCTCTGGCCTACAAATTACTGGTGAGAGATGTTCACAGTTCCCCATTTGGGAACACAGAACTTCTTCATTATCTTCGTGGAATTCAAAATCACAGGGCCATTGTATACCTAGATAAAAAGCATATAGAAAAGTTCCAATATATTTTTCACTATTAAATGCAAACTGAGACATGATAATAGCATCTTTATGTGCCCAGTGAGTAGTAATGTTTATCATTATTTTTCTCTTTGAACTTCAGGGCACAACTGGAAGTTGGGCCCACATATTAGGTCGGGTCTGGTATTAAACTTATCCAAACTATTAATCTGTTACAGTCATTATAGCTATTATAATAGCTAGAGTACTCCTCAGTACCAACAAAACTGTTGGGAAAGGGTTGCCCTTGTCAGATAGTCTAAGGTAGATAAAAATACATACATAGTATTTTTTTTAACAGTCTAACTAATTTAATTGGAGACATTTGCAAAGGCTCACCTTTCACACTAAAAAGGAAATTTAGCAATTTTTTTTTTCAGTCTGATTTGTGGTCAGAAATACTTGGTGCAATAGGCTGTTTTGGTTATTAAATGTTAAATATACAAAGCCTCATCTTTCAAGAATACCTTTTCTTCTAAGACCACTGATGGAGAGTGAAGTTATGTGAACATTTATAGATTATTGCCTTCTGTACTTCTGCTTCACTTTAAAGAGGAAGTGAGTCACAATATCCTAATAATGGTCTTGATTTTATAAATGATTTTTCCCCTTGAAATAAGCAACACATTCATTTTAATATGTAGAATCGGTTTGCTAGCAGGGCGACAGTTTAAAAAGGCTTCCAACTGTGACACAAGTGCAACCATATTGCTTCCTATTACTCGCTAAGGTAGTTGTTTAGAAGAGAGAATGTTCTCCCTGGAAATGTTTAAAGTGCTGTAATTTTATTTAGGATAATGAGGATTTATAACCATTTTGCCATATGAAAACCTGCCTTTAGACAGAGTGAAATAGGCTGTTTTGGTTATTGAATGTTCTTAACTCTAGGGTGTGTGTGTGTGTGTGTGTCTTATAGCAGTAAGTGTTTCCACTGGAAATTAAGCTGGTTTATTCTATATGTTGGCCTGTGTTTTATATTAAAATATTAAGTGATACAATTCAAGTTTGGTCCATGTAAATGTTTATGTTTCTTTGTGCATGGGATTTCTTTGTATTGAAACATAACTAAACAAATAGAAAGTCTTTGTTCTTATTTATGCAAATAATTTTAACAGTAACTGCTGGGTATCCTTGGGGTCCTGAGTCTTTATAACTTTGCTCTTGGAAGTTGTACTAGAGGAAGTTATTTTGAGTGATGGTCAGGTGGAGAGTGCACAGGGAGATAGCTATGATAGAAAAGTACGTAGCAGGATCTGTATTTTTAACATTAAGGGTGACATTAATGTAGTGTGTATTATTAAAAATTAACCTGGTAAATATAAATTTGACTTCTATTATTAATACTATGTTCTATAACATCATCTCAAAACCCACTGTGGAATAGTTTATGTAGGCCTTTGCCTCTGATATGGGAGGGGGAAGAAAGGAACCAGAACAGTTAGAGATTTTTATCAGGTTTTTATCTCCTCACTGAAAATCTTAGCTCTCAAAACATTTCTAATTTCCCTCATTTGAAGGTTCAAACAGTTTCAAATTACTGCCCATGGATTGTTCTTGACATCCCGAATGGTAAATTTGAGCTGTGGAAATGCTGGAATGTGTTTTTGTGCTTTTCCTGAACAAGGGAATTCAACGGGTAAATTACAGTCATTTACTGGGAGTGTAATTTACTGAGAGCCTTTAGGCAAATGCAGGAGAAAGGACAGCAGCAGAACGGAAAAAACAGCATAAAAACTGTTTTGTGTATTTTTTCCCTTTTCTCATTAAGTATTTATTCACATAAGAGTTTTATGAATTAATGGATGGTCCCACAATTAAGACAGATAACCTTTATTCATTTTCACTACTGATAGATCCAGTATTTGAAACAGTGATTGCCATGTGAAAATTACAACCTGAATCACATTTCTGAAATTCTACTAATTTATTTTGCATTTAAGTCTGTGTTTATCTTACTGAGAATTATAAAGCGATCTGTTGCTCTGTCTTCAGAATGATTACATATTTCACTAATTTAGATTTTTACTATGCCAGCCATTCAAATAATAAAAGTTCTAAATTTTCTTAGTGAACAGATTAGTGAAAAGACTTTTCATACTTAGGTCTTAAAAAGTATCGTTCTACTTTTGTCACATACCACAGATGAATCTTATTTTGAAAAGAAAAAGACCATTTTTGTTGAATGCAGAGTTTTAAAGCATCACAAGATAACCCAGCCATTTTATTAAAGGTTAAGGAGAAATTTTATGAAATTGTCAACTAATTCTTTTTAATATAAGTATATAAACATTTGTGGTAATTTTTATAAACAGTTCTGACCAGTTCCTTTCATGAAAAGCAGTGTGCTCTGTAGTAATTGCTAAGCAAACAGAAAGCTGTGTTGCAAAGTGGTTTTGTATAGCATATTGTAATTTGACACTTAAGTTGTGCCCTGCATTACCCTGTGTCATAATTGATGGCTAAAGAAAAGCACACGCTATGCTAATCATTTGTTAGAATAGCTTGTTAAATTGTGGTTGCCAATTTTAAATAAACTATGGAATGTCTGTATTTTAAGGTTTTGTAGCCAACAGTTTTAAACAGTCATTTTGAAGCTGTTTTTTAACTTTCTGTTGCATATGCACAATTCTGCCTTTGCACACAAGGTCAGCATGTTCGCCAACTTAATAGCATATTATCAAGAACAAAATCAATGAGCTGCAGGTTTCACACCAGTATCTCAAGGGACTTTTGTGTTTACACTTCCTTGTACTAATCCTGAATTTGGTGTCCTTTTAAAAACACCAAGATTGATATTCTAATATATATTTTAAGTTCTTAAAAGTAAAAAGTTCCAGAATTAGAAAGTGAATTTAGTTATTTTTAGAAAATAAGGGTGAATTTATCTTCTGTTTACGAAGCATAGTGACTGATCGTAAAACAGCATATTTTAATATAGAAGTTCTTAACTACAGAATGCCAAGAAGAATTTTAGTGCAATAAAAATGAGATTTGGGAGATAAGATTACTGTGCATCAAAGTTTGTGAATTCTCATTTTTTAAATGCAGGAGCTTTTACTTAAATATGTGATGAGTCAGTTATGGCATATAAAGAGAGAAGAATCCAAACTTGGTGAGAACATTGACTTAGAATTGAGAGCAACAGACCTCTACCACCTCTAGAATAAGAGCTGAAGCATAATGAAGGAATATATGCATTTAGACATAAAAGAAATGTTACTTCTGTGGAGAAAAATGATTTAATGTGCAGAGAAGGGTTATTCATTTTTAGGAGATTAAAAATGACTTGAATATAATACCCTTAATTTGTAAGAGTGGTCCAGTGGGCTGCTTCCTGTCTAAAGTAAACCTTTCAATCGGCATGTCCATTTTGATGTCTTCTGTCTGTATTGAATGGATAAAGGTATTATTTTCGGTTATTGTACATATCCTTAATTAAGCCAGTAAAGACATGCAGGTGGATTTAGCTCTCAATCATTTAACAGCCAAATGCATATAAGGTTATTCTGTGGCCTACAACTGACCCCTTTGTGTGGAGGAATTCCTTGAGAACCTTCAGGATTAAGTCACTGTGTTGTGTGGGAGGAGAGATGGCACACAAGCCTTACAAAAACAAACACCGGGAGGTGTAAGATTTGTAATTCTGATTTCGTTGTTCTCGTTGTACCTTATCAACACCTAACACACCTGTGAGCTGAAATGTATAAGAGTCTGTCTTTCTTGTTGAAGGATTTTGGGGTTGGGGGGTGTCTATGTTCTAATGTATTTCACGGTCTCCTAAATTGTGTAAAAACTAAATATTAGGGAAGTTTGGGGTTTGATTACTAAACCATTATAAAAACACTTAGAGCAACTGATCATTTGCTCCCAAATTTGTAATGCCCTGCTTTGTTGGGTCTAACTGAATTTAAGTAACTAAATGTGTACATTTGAGATGTAAGTTCTTAATTTTTAAAATAATGTTTGTAGTAGGCCAGTATACTAAAAAGATGTAGCAAGATTTTGCACTAATTTAGGTCAGACACCAGAAGGCTTGGGAAGTCACATTTTCTGCTTCTTTGAAAAAGAGGAGGCATCCAACATGGAATATTCTGGATGATTATCAATATTAAGTAAAAATTATTTTAAAGATACATATTTTCTGGTGTAAAATGTGCTTTTCCAAGTTTACTCTTTATTTTGACTTGTAAGTATTTTTCTCCCACATCAGGTTATGAAAAGAAAAACAGTGACCACAAACAACAATAAAATGTCCTTAACATAGTTTGATTGGAGGCGGAATAGCAGTAATATAAATTGGGCACCTTATTGAAGAGTTGGGCATCCCCGGGGACGTCGGCCTTCATTTCAGCTAAGTGTGGGGTCGCCCACGATTACTCGTGGCTTCTCGGGAGTAACTCACTGACCCGTGGAGAAGCGTCTCTTGCTCCTGGCCTCTGCCTCCCTGGCTGTGGGCTGTTGAACGGCTTCTGCACGCGCGTGGAGTCGTGCGCGTTGCACACGCACCGGCCGAGCTCAGGCTCTCTGGGCTGTGCACGCACTCAGCAGCCTCACTCTTTCCCTCAAGTTCCGAGTTTTGCATAAAGATGTGTTAGGAATCTCATTTCTAAAGATTCTAGAAAGATAAATAATGGATGTGTGGGAGCTCAGTTTAAGCCCGAATTTTCTTTCCTTAGTAGTTTTTGTTCTCAGTCACCTTGATGAAACAATCTGAAGCCGCTCCGCTTTGCGTGGCATTTGGAATGAGTCCCTGACAGGCTGATTTTCCACCCCTGTTGTGATGCTGCTTTCTCTAGTTAATATTCCTGTGTAAGTGTCGCACAAAAGTAAACCCAAAGAGCCCGCAGTGACACGGAGGCTGCTCCATTTACATTAATTATGCAGTCAGGGCGGTGAGAATTCGCTGTCAGCCCGAGGGGCGGGGGCGCGCTACGGCGGGAGCCGACGGGCCCCGGGGCCTCCCCGAGCGGCCATGCGGGGGGAGCCGGGATTGCCGCGGGCCGCGGGGCTGGCGGGCCGTGGCTCCGCGCGGCGGAGAACAATGGGCTTGCCCCGCGAGCGGCGGGCCGGAGCCGCGCTGCGCTCCTAGCCGTCCCCTCCCCCAGCGCCCGCCGCAGCCCGGGCTGCGCCCCGCGGGGGTGGCGGGCCCGGCGGGCTGCGGCCGAGAAGGCCAGCGCTTCCTGCCCGGACGCCCGCAGCCGGCCTCGCGCCCCGGGGTCGCCCTCACCTGCGATTCAGACCTGCTCCCGTGCCGGAGAGTTAGCCCTTCAGATCCAAACCCGAAACTTGATTGGAGGCCTGGCGACCAGAGAGGCTGGGTTTCCCCGACTTCGGATACCTGGGTTGCTGCCGACCCGGGTATCTCAGAGGAGGACGGCATCATCACCCTGTGAACATCTTCGACTGACTGGAAGAAATTCCAAACCAGCTGCAAAACAAGGACACCCTGGGATAATGGTGGCTAAGGAAAAAACCAAACCAAACCAAAACAAAAACAACTCTCTAACCCCTCACCATAAATATGAAACATCTTCCTGGAGGTTTCCCACTGTAATTGGCTCTGAAGCATCCTAACTTAATGGCTCTTTTTCAATGGGAGACTGAATTCCATAGGGAATTTCACAGGGAATTTAATTGTACAAACATTTGTTGAGTACCTACTATGTCCTAGGTGATGGGAGATTATTACCTCATTATTGCTGTATGGAAAACATTCCAGGAAGTGAAGATTATTGCTCTTTCCAGGATTTAAATATGGAAGCCTTAGAAACCCGCTCTTTTTCTTACCACTATACCCCCATCCCACCCCTTTCCCCAGGGACTTAGCTTTAGTCAAGAAGTATTGGGGATAGTAGGGAGGATGAATGTGCTTTTTGTTTCTTTTAGCACTTTTAAGGAGTATCAGTTAAGATTATTGTGCCGTATTTCTGCAGTGTAGTTTATCCATCTAATTGTGTGAACTTAGAATTGTATGCTTGCAAGGAATGACTAGCCACATATCCTTGGCAGTGGGACAGCAGAACACTGAAATTTGAAAAGATTAATATAAAAGGAGAATTTGAAAAGCCTTGTCCTTTTTTAGATTTGCAAAAATAGTTCCATGCTCATGTTTTGTACTTTTCTTTAAAGGATTGTGTGTGCTGCATTTCACGAGTAAATTGTGTCACATTTAGCCAGGAGCAACCACACTGAAAATTTTTCCAAAAGGAATTAGGCCATCTTTTCAAGGCCACATGTAGTTGCTGGCTAAGATGACATGTAGCTCTATCCTAGCCAAAATAGTAATTTTTGAAGAAATCAGTGCAGTACCTTTATCATTTTCTGTGTTTCTTTCAATAAGTAGACAAAAAGTGTTATGTAATAAATGTTAATACTTTCTTCTGACATTTGCACTATGCACTCTTTCCAAAAATGAACTATTTTCAAAAACAAATGTCATTAGCTTTTTTGGCCTATAAGGAAAATGTTGATCCTTGGATAAAGTACATATTTTTAAAGTCCCTTCTAATTGCTTAAAACATACTGTTGGGGATGACTTTTTCTCTTCCCAAATGCAAATATATAAAAATATAATGTCCTAGAATGAATGTTAAATCATATGAAATTGCTGATGGTATCTGACCATTTTTTACTTTAAAAATGGCAGTTGCATGTGGTTCAATCAAAAAGACCATATTGGTAACAAATAAGTGAAATGAAAAAGCAAAAAATAAAGTACTTAGATACTTAAAACCATTGTGTATAAATGTATGCATGTGCAAAAGATTGCAATTTGATATTAACACAAATAGAATAAAATGTTCATGGAGTTCTTTTTTCTCCTATCAAATTGCTTGAAATCAAATGAAAACAAGAATTTTAAAGTTTGTTTTCTTCTAAGCCTCAGGGAGGAAAAAAAATCTCTTCTTTAAAAAGAAAATTGAAAACATATACCAAACTTAGTGATCCATGGGCCCTTGGAATTTTAATTATGTATATTTTTGTATTATTAACTGTATATAGTCTATGTATAGATATCCAAAATTTTGTTTTCTGACTCAGTTTCCATTCCACCAAAGAGTTAAGGTACTACTATTATGTACATTTCATCCTTAATTTTACCTGAATCTAATGGGAGCTTCCAGAATTAGGGCTAACAATCTAATCAGCATTTTAATTGGAACTATATTTACCAGTATGGTCTACTTTTTTTTTTTTCACCCACTCAGAACAGTTTATATCATAAAATCAGTTAAACAGTGTTTGCTTTTGATGCTATCATCTGTGAGATTTTTGTCTCTGAGATAAATTTCCACAAATAAGTTAATTTTTAAAATCAGATTGCAAAAGTGATAAATTATGAATATATTTATTTTAAAAATATTTAAATAAGATATTGACTCAAAAAATCATATCCTTACTTGGTATCATTAGCTTTGGCATCATTGTATGGTGCCACATTATGATGATATGAAGCTTATAATACTATTTCACATTTTTATCCACTAAATAAAAACCTGTCCTGTGTTTTATTACAAAGTAGGTGGCCTGAAGGAAAAATATATGTATTCTTTCCTTTTGGCATAAAATATGCATTTGGGCTTCTCATTTCATCCCCAATCTGTGTTATTCCTTAAAAATGCAGAACTGCCTGAAGTCCTCTTTAATATTTAATTCAACAACTTTTTAATCTGTCATTATGCTGTGATGAAGTAAGCATCAAGTGTCGCCGAAAAAGATTAAATTATACTTGGAAATAGGAATTGAAATGATTTAAGGTTGGAGGCTGAATATTTGCTTTGCACAAGTAATAATAATAGTAGCTTGGGTGAAGAAGGGCTTTGGTTTGGCTTTAATGTCTTTGCCTTGCTGTGCTCCCCTGTGGCTCCCCCTGATTTACGCTGGCATTACTGAGCTTTATTTTATTTAAATGGAGGTGGAAAGTGGAAATTACTACACTACAATACATTAATTACTCCATACTATTTCTTTGTACTGATTTCCCTTTTTTCTGTAAACATCATAAACAATGATGCAACCTACCCAATATGGATAGCAGCTGTAAGCAATCCTGTAGTTCTTGTTAACAAGCTTATCTTAGAAAGGAGAGGCAGTAATAATTAATATCCATCTATAGAACAGTGAGAAGCAAAGGAACATTTATGCTTTCCCTTTTGTAGGGGATGATGTCCTACATAGGAATAAACTGTGACAGCACATGTTAATATTTTAACCACTGCATTTTACTTCCTGCTTTTAAAATCTAGACTTTAATCTATGGGCTGTTTTATACTTAGGGACAAAGGTACAGACTCTTAGACCTCAGTGACTCTTGGATTGTTCAACAGGTGACAAAGACTAACCTCTGTAGAGTACTTTGTCTCTGCATATGTTTGGATCTCGAAATCTGTCGAGTCTCTGGCTGCTTAGGCTTATTTTTAATCTAGTGCTGTAGCCCTGTCTACGTGAGGCCAAACCATCAGTCAATCTAGTGGAGAAAACTAATTGAGAAATTATTTGATCAAGTACACAGAAGAGCTCCGGTGGTTGTTTGAAAGAAAGCCGTATTTCATTTTTACTGTAATGTATGTGTATTGTTGGTTTATATGTATACTCTGGCTCTGTCTGTAATGAATATCTTCAAAACATACCTTCATTTGTCATGATTTGGCATGATGCTGGTTCTTTTAAAAATAAGCCTGGTCAGAGACTAAAATCTTGACATGCAACACACCTGTTGAAATATTATCTGTTTTAGCTGTATTCACTCCCAGGAATCCAGTGTGTCTGTAACTCAGATGCCCGCTTCCCTAGCATCATGTCCTATCAGGGAACAGTAATGGAGAGAAAAGGCCTCCCCCTTACTTCTTTGAAACATCCTCAGTGAGAATGTAAACTTATTGTAGGGAGTTCAGAATTACTTATTAAATCCCCCCAAATTTTAAAAAACAAAAGTGACAAAACATTTTTAAGCGTACAAAGTTTTCTTTGTTACCCTCTTGTTCCCCTTTGATTCTTCATCACCGTGGCTGCATAAGTTGCCCTAAGCATAAAACATCTGGAAAAAGTACAAAAAAGGCTTTTTGCAAATGATACATTCATTTTCTCAGAAACAATTTTTTTGCTGGTCGCTTGAGTTAATTTTATCCCCTGCTTAACAGAATTGCCTGAATATTTAGCTCCCCATTTTATCAGTGAGTACCCAAGGTGTGGAGGATGGGACAGTTGTGAGGGCATCATTCGACTCCTTTTCCTTTGTTATCATTAGATATTTGAAATTAAAGTTCTGTTATTTTTGATATTAAATTACCTCTTACAGTTCATGAGTATATATTTAGAAGACTAGGTTCACATAATATTTATGATTTAGTGTTTTGATTAGAATAACCTTTCTAAATACATCAATTTTTTAACAATTGGTCAATGTTTACCTACATCGTGCTAGTCCTATTAAGATATGCATTTGTCAACATGTGCCTTTTTTGCTGTAGCACAAGACTAGTTGCCTTTCTGAAACCTAGTATGCTTGTAGGGTAAAGTAAATGCATGTCTTTGTAGAAGAATAAATAAAAAGAGCAACCTGAGTCAATAAGCGGGTTCAATTCATGCCTACAGCCATGGCGGACAGCTCATTTTGTAGATGTGGGTGTTTTGTTTACATTTATAATGCAGCTTTATTTAATGCTGACAGATATAGCTTGTGGCAAATGATAGTCAGAATGTATGAGCAGTCATAATGCTTCTGTCTTCTTATAGTGTGCTGCTGAAAATAAGCAGTTCACCTCTGTTTTTATTGAGGAAAGGATATGAGACAGCTATAGCTTCGTGAGGCTATTTATTGAGTTGTTTTACTAGCTGTGAACATGCCGCTTTATAGCAGTTGTGAAAATGGACTTTGCTAGTGTGTGGGAAAGGAAATAACATTGCAGTATACAAGGGTAGTAAAAAATCTCTATAAATAATTTTTCAGACTGAGGAATATTCTCATTTAAACAGGCAGAATGGGTTGTGATTTTGGCTAGGTGTCAGTTTCCCCCCAAAAGTCACTGGGATTGAAATTAATCATATAATTCAGAGGAATATTTTGATTCTCTAAATATTAATTGGGTTTGAACTTAGGAAAAGTTGTTTACATACCCACCTAAATTTGGTATGACATTATGACCTTTGGGGCTCAAGGATCTATATTAACCAGCTTAGGGACATAAAGTATAAAATGTGTAATGTGCAGTAGGCTGCATGGATGTGTGGTAAGATACACCTGTAAAGCTGATAATAGATGTTTGTTAGTTAAAACTGAACACGTGATAGAAACTTGCATTCATATACTGTTTACAATGTAGAGAATACAGGTGTGTAAGTAGTGCACAATGGATGTAAAATTTTAAAAGTACTTGTGTTTTGACCCTAAGGATTTATTATTCAAAATAACTAAGGGAAAGCGACAAACCACAGAATTTGAATTTGCATTATTTCTTTCGGTCTTTGGAATTTATACGCACTCGCTATACCTGGAGCTTTTAACTCTGCAACAAACTGTTTCGGTTTTTACACTAGTTTCTTTTTTCGTCCACTAAATCTGCCCAGGTCTACTACAGCTTTTTGATGTACAGTTATTTATTAGCTACCATAATTGTGATGGATATAATACTTTTTATTCTTAAACATAAAAAAGAGCATTAGGAAGGTACAGATTTGAAAATTTTATTACTTTTCTATTTTTATTCAAATGTTCATCATACAGTAGTGAGAAAGGTACACAAATAATATTTTCATGCATGCAAAATAATTTAGAAAGCAGTGTGAATCTCAGCAGGTGTTTCTTCCACGTCTGTGCTCAAATTTCTGGGGAACACTGAATATTAAATTGAAATAACCTTCCCTTGATATTATGCAGCTAAAGTTCAGTTTAATTCTCAGATAAGGTTTTCCTGGACACATATCATTTTCCTCTCATGTAAATAAAAATCAGACTACTGAGATTTTAATACTTGCTACTTTACAAAGTAAATCAAAATGCTACAAAGTTCTCACTTATTTCCTTTCTTAGTGCTTTTATTAAGGCATTTCTGTTACTACTAAATATATGGATTATAGGGATGCTGTAAAAATGTTCTTATTTCCTTCTCCACTGGCTGATGAAATAGGTTAATCTCTCAATAGAGCTATTTCCTTAATTCACCACCTGTTTTCAAATCCCTAGTAACTGACAAGGTAAGCAGAGAGATTCCTCTGTGTGTGCCTTGTATACTTATTTCACAGAAAGAAGAACCCAGAGTAAAAAATTAAGACAGAAATCTTCCTTGCTTTTTTTTTTTTTAGGGAAGTTAATACATTACTAAAAAGCTGCTATATTTAAACTATTGTTTGGCAGCCCGGTTATGTCACCCACCGGGCACTTTTCAATTGAAATTTTGCACTCGAAAAGCATACCTCTATATAAAGTACATGCATTGCCTCTTTAAAAATGCCCATTTCTGTTCTATATTGTGAGAATGTGATAGACATATAGCTAACACAAATTTTATATTTTTGACTTACAAACAAAAGAACTGATTTCCTACTTATAAAACCAAATGTGGGCTTGGCTATTACGGTTGGAATGTCTCCACTGTATATAAGTAATCATTTATTGTTTAAATACAGAAGAGGCTGTAACAAAATGCTGTCAAGAGCCATCACACTCATTAACCTGCAAGCTAATTAGCCTCCTCCTGCCTGATTGCTGACAAGTTCTTCAATCTGAACCCATTGCTGTTGTGTCAGCAGAGAAGCACAGAGTGAGGTAGAGGAGGTCTCCATTAGATGTTTGTGAACAAAGTCTCTGCATTAAAGGTTTGTTTTTTACACTCTAACAAATGTTAGAGCATTCATATCCCCAGCTATAATTAAATTGGCAACTCTTAATTATTGTAATTAGTGTATTAACTGTTTCCTTTCCTGTTCATCTATAATTGATTTCAAGAAATTACATGTAATTTTATGTGATTTTAAAAATGTAATCATTGTTTAAAGTGTTTCAGTAGTTAGATGTATATCTAAATGCTATCGAATATTGAAATAATATGCATAATAAAATAACTTAAATGCAGTGTCTTGTCAAAACTAGTACATATGGGCTTTATATTCACATGTCCTTTTTTTTCTGTGCAAACATGACATTCATTCCCCATTAGATTTTTTTTCCCCCTAGTAGGCTAACATTTCTTAACTAGGTTGCAAATTAGCATAGGAATGATAGAACATTTTGCAAATGCATCTTAAAATATGAATTCATTAATTTGTGGAAGACTAATTCATTTAGAGTAGCTTCTTGAGGGCAAAAAACATTCATAAGATATTTTGCTTGTTATACCATCCAATCAAACTCGAGACTTTATGGAGAGTACCAGAAAAAATAGAATATATTTTGGAATGGTAAATGATCTAAGTAAGGATTGAGGAGGCCTTTTCTGGATTCTCAAAATTATCACTATTAACTACTTTCTGGCAAATGTTACTTAAAATTTTGGCTTAAAATATTTGATCTTCAACAAATTAGTTAGAGGCATAAGCCATTCTGAAATGTCATATATACCAGCAAAATGTATTCACATGTCTAAAAAGCCACGTACTGAAATTTATTATACTTCTAGTTTATGTAGGGAAAACTGCTATTTGAGGTTATCTGATTTGAAAGTACTGGATTGAAGTAAGAAACAGCATCAAAGTTTATGGGAGCTTTCCACACAAGTGCATGTTTACTCTGTATTAGACATGGGCAGAATTATCATTTGCATAGCATCCTGTAAAGGTCTTAAACTACGTGGACATATATTTACCTAATTAAGTAATGGGTGTTATAAATTAAATTTAAAATGTACTTACTTCATTTAGTCATTCTTACAATAATGAAAATATTAATGTGACATCTCAATTGTCATTCACTTCCAGATGGCAAAAATCTTTAAAAGATTTTATTTATTTATTTATTTATTCATTCATTCATTCATTTAGAGAGAGCACACATATGCATGGCAGGGGAGGGCAGAGCTCGAGAGGGACAGAGTGCACTGTCCCTGCACTGAGTGCAGAGCCCACTGCAGCGCTTGATCTTACCAGCCTGAGATCATGACCTGAGCTGAAATCAAGAGTCAGAAACTCAACTGACTGAGCCACCTAGGCGCCCCACAGATGGCAATCATTTTATGGAGAACTATTCAGTGCAGTATAAAATACATAATTTTTTAACAAGTATGGCCTTCTAAATACAGGCCCTCTACATGAGAATTGTAACTTGAGCCTCAAGTCAACTGTGTGGTGGAATAGATAATGAGGTTTCTTCTTACACTATAGTTCTATGGACCTGGCTTCTTGTCTAAGAAAGATCTGAAGTCCTGAGGCAGTGTTTTCCATACTTAGAATAAAATTTATGAGTTGGTAGCTACTGTTCTTACTAGTAAGGACACTGTCTGACCACCATTCCTTAACTCTACCCCCATTTCCTAGCACAACCTGATTCTGAGAGAAGAATAAAATTTTCTCCCAGAAACTTTCATAATCTCCTTTAAAATGTGATACAACTTAAGTTTCAGAGAATTGAGTGTAATATAAATCCACATTTTCTTTACAGAGTAAACAAAATTAATTTAAGGGCCTTTTGAATTTTAGGACCCATTTCAGAATCATTGGGTCACTAACTATAGTTTATAATCATAGTATCAGAGTCCTAAGTAAATTCTTAACTTGTCGAGGGAAGAGAACCTATGGACAATCTGACTCAGTCCTCTCGTTTTATAGATAGGAAAATGAGACTCAGAGAAGGCAACTTGCCCAAGATCAGATAACCAAATATTACAGCAGATATGAAATGAGGATCCAGATCCTTGGACTTCTAGTCTAGTGCTTCAGGTTTCATAAATTAAAGTTGTAGTCAATTGATTTAATACTTCCTTCTGGGTATCTGTGATTATTTTTATTACAGTTATTTTATTTTACTTTTTTATAGTTATTTTATATTGAATGTTAAAGTTGTTTAAAGTATGAGTACAATTTTTTTAATAAGTCCAATTTTATTGTATATTCTTTGTAAGAATATACAAGTACTAAGTTAGAAATGGCTGAATTTAGAACTTAAAGGTACCAGAACAAAACAGAACAGAGCCCCAGTCTGACATCAAGGGATATTTTTTCCCATAAGTTATTTAATAAAAGAAACTTCTATGGTGTTGAAAGTAATGTCACTGAAGTGCTGGTGTCAATAAGAGCTTTTAAAGAAGCTAAATTGTTTTACAAAAAAACTTACAGGATGAAAGTCCTTATCATCTGCCTAGTTTATTTTTCCCTTATTGCATATGTCACATTCTTTAGATGGAGTATGTGTGTGCGTTGTCATTGTCAGAGGGTACATGAAGAGCGGAGAACAGAACACAAATTCTAAAGCTTCAAAGCCTAGTTATAGTGTCTTACAGCTTTTTTGGTCAGCTGATGACTATTTCAGTGCCTCATGCCATTGCCTAGTACTAGACTTTCGACTTTGCAGCTCCTACAAGTTAGGATTAGAACAGGGAGACTCTATTTAAATAAAAAAAAAAGATACTTGCCCAAATGCTTCATATGAAAACAAATTATTTGAATTTTGATATATCTTAAATAACAAATATAGTATTTTTCTATTAAATGTATCATGTAAGTGCTTGTCTAGAAGTGACTGAGAATTGAGGGCATTGTCTTCTGCAAGACTGTGGTAGTGTTGGTTTGGCAACTCTGCATATGCAACTGTTAAAGAGTAAAGCCCCCCAAAAGTATTTTCTTGATATTAGCTTTCATTTATAAACCAGAATAATTCTGAATGTTTATAGTAATGGGAGATAACCCAAGGCAAATTTAATTTTAGATTGGGCTTTTGCTTAATGTATTATTCATAGTATTGTATCATCAGTTAAGCATATCCCTGACAATAAACTTAAGACTTAACTTTAATAGTAATATCCACCCTAATTTGGGTGAGTCAGATAGTGACCTGACATGATTTATTTTGCCTCATTATTGTAGATAATTTTTAAATAATGGTGTGATGGAGTTATTTGGTATGTTTTTCTCATTCCTCCCCCACCTTCTTCTTCTTTTTTTTTTTCTTAACACTTTGCCATTTTTGCTGCATGACCTGGTTTTGCATTTATCTGATTCTCTGTTCATCTAATTAGTATGTTCTAAAAAGACCTGGACCACTTATTGTACAGAGATGTAGCCTGTGGGTATTTAATAAGGAGCTTTCAGTGCTACATTTGCATCTTTTGCTTGGGGTCTGAATAGTGAATTACCTTTAAGATCATTAGAAGCACTGCTGTATTGTTAAAATCAGGCTGCAATATTCTAATGACAGTTTAAAACTTCAGGCTTCCTATATAACCCAGGTGACCCCAGCATAATTGTATGTGGTGCAGAAGACCCCAGGATAAACTGCTGATGGCTTCTGCTCAGCCACAACGTAGCCTCAACAGGCAGGTAGCATTATACCCAAACAAACCACATAGAGATGTAGTGAAAGCAAATGAGTCTTATCCTAGTCATGTGCACTCAAGTGTATGTATTATTTATATCATGATACTAATCCCCCAAATGTGACTTGATACTTTTCAAAAAGAAACACATCCACCAAGCAATGTGCAGAATGTGCAATGTATTTTATTAGATAACTGACCATTTTAAAATGTAATACCTGGGAAATGAGAGGCTTAAAAGTGGGATATTTTGCTGTCAGATTCTTCCCCTAGGCCAAGAACTCAATAGGGAGATACTTTGTTGCTCAAGGATTAAATTATAATTTATTCTTTCTCTAACCAAGTACAAGAGAACTATTAGTAGATGCCAGGTGAGAGTCCTTAAATCTGTTGTAAAAGATGGTTTAAAATACTTTTTAGAAGCTTATGTATTTTTTGTTTGTTTATATATTTTTAATATTTTTATATATTATTTTAGATTTTTGTCATTATTCTAGAGTTGTGGAATTTTAAAGCTGGAAGAAAACATAATTTAATTTAGCACCCTTCTTTTTGTAGTTAGTGTTTTCACTGGTTTTCTGATCTCAAATTGATGTGATATTTACCTCCTACCACCAGTAATGCCAAGGAGCTCAAAGGTGACATAAATAAAGAGAATAGTAATAAATTTCATTTTTTAAATAAATGCTTTTACTTAGAGGGCATTTATAGATTTCCTTATCTGGTATTTACTCTGTATCTGAACTTTTTGACTACATATGAAAAGCTAAATGAATACAGATGATTTTGCACAACTAATTTTAGTAGATAGCATGTTAATTGATTTAAAATCTGGGAAATTGTATGTTAAAATTGCATTTCTGAAATAGCTTTTTCTTAATGGAATCTGAAGTTACTTAGTGATCAATAATTTCTGCTAAACAGCTGTATGTAAGTTTTAACATAGTGCTGTGCAGGTAATAGGTATTTGGTAGAGGTTCGTTGAATGAAAGCATGAATGCATGAAAGATAAAACTGAAAAGAATATAAAATAAAGGAGAAGAATACGTGCCTGGCACATAGCAGGGCCCCTGTAGTTAGCTGAGTCAACTAACCAGTTACGTTTTCCAGAGAGTCTTACTTCTAATAACAGTTTCAAAAGTATTTAAAAAAAGATAATCAGGAAGTGATTAACTTGAGTTCATCTGGTAGACTGCCTATAATGTGTTTATTTTGCTTATCTCCTCCTTTGCACTCTTTTCTTGTTATCAGTTTACTACTCAGAGTTCTCCAGGTCAGCTGTGAAAAGTAGCTACCTGATGTGGTAGGATCCTTGTTCAAACCATGCATGACACCCAATTTTTCCTTTTCTTTGCTGTTCTTTTAATTCTGTCACCTTCATTGTTAGAGAAACCCAAATCTTCTGTTTCTTGAAGAAGGTGCTTTATTTGTATCTTTTAGATCTATTGTGGAAATAAAACAAGTTGTATCTAAAAAAATTAATGATTATTTCTTGTATGGGGAGAGGTTAATGGCAGAGAAGACATTTATGCAAAGATGTTTACTGCAAAGACCTACACTGAAAAAGTCAGAGTAAATTTTTAGTTAAAACTGGATCCAGCTTGCATGCAGATTCAAAAAATTATATAAGGCTTAACACATATATGATCAGGACATTGACTGGCAATATTCTATTAAGTAGTTTTGCAGGATTTTCTGTTCTAAGAAGAATTTGTTGTACTCGCATTATTGTTTCCTTTGGGATCCCAGACAATGACTCTGTAGTCTGATTCATTAATATTGGTTGTCTTCTGCAGGGAGTATCCAGATTTGACCTGCCAAGTATTAAATTTTTAATGTATTACTAGTTCTTTCAGAGAGTAAGGCTTGTCTTTGTTCTTTGTATTTTTGTACCAGTACAGCTTGAATCAGATAAGGATTTAATTTGTAGTATCACTAAATATGCCTCATTTAAAAAACACACAACACACATGCACAACTATAAAGATGTTTATTGATGAAAGTATTTCAATATGAATTGCTACCTTTTAAAATATTTGAAGGTATGCATTTCCAAATTTATTTTGAAAAGTGCCAGGGGGTGCTATGTGCTATGTACAACAAGTTAATTATTATGCTATTAACATTGATGATGTTGAATGTGTATTAGTTAATGTGTTAATGACGTGTTAATTACTGTACATGTTGTGAAGACCCTTCAGGCTTGTTCTATGATGCAACATGTCAACTTGAACCAGACCAAGTAATCTGCAAAGCAGACTGTAACTCTTAAAAATAACACTTGTAAACATAAATTATAAATTAAATTATGCTTTTTATTATCCTTTTTCTTTCTGGTAGAATGAATAAGTAATTCTTCTGCTATCTGCACCTGTTAGAACCTAATACTGTCAGACTCTGTTTTCCCCAAGAGGATTAGAAGAGATTTGTTATGCAATAACTTCCGCTTTGTTTACGCTCTGGCATTTAGTGTATATTTTATATAGATTCATGTGTTTTGCAACCTGAAAGATCCTTCTTTTTTGTTTGCCAGATTAATTTATAATGGAAGACACTGAGTCTTTGTGTAAGCAGGTGAAAAGTAGCTTTGTTTGATTAGCATCACTAGTTGATATTGAAACCAATCTATACATACATATTTGTGATTCAGGCAGTGGCTCTTCAAACTTGTTGGCCAGATAGTTGAAATCTCTGGAGATCAGTCCTAAAAACTGGACACCAATTTCAGATCATTTAAAAGAGGCCAGAATTGGCTGCTATTTGAGAATGTGGAATAATACATTTGGTTTTTGTAAAAATACAGTTTGAAAATGTTAAATATTTGAACTTTATTACTTCAGCTTTTGAATTAATAGTTGCCCATGTATTCCTAATTGACAAGATTTTTGGAAAATATACCTAGTGATAATCTTTAAGGGATTAACTTGGAGAAATATGATAAAATTGATAATATGGTGTTATTTACATAGTATTATTTTTATTTCTTCAAAATCACTATTTCATGTTAAAACAAAAACATCCATGAAGAACAAGCATTCACAAATGAACAAAGGGTCTTATGGTGAGGATGTTTTTCAACTGCTCCAGAACCAACTTTTAAAAATACCAAAAATAAAAAGAGAAATGTTCCTCTTAGGCAGTTACTCTGTTTTTAAGATTCTTTTAAAAAATAATACATACAAGCAGGCTCACCCACCCCCCACCTTCCTCCCCTCCAAAACCCTCAGTTTGTTTCTCAGATTTAATGCTATGTTTGTCTCTATTTAGAAATAAATTAAGGTCCCTTAAAAAAAATAATACATACATACATACAAGAGGAGGTCAAGAGTTCAGGCTGTAAAGGTAGACTGTCCAGGTTCAAATTCTCACTTTTCGCCATCTAATTGTGTGACTATAAGTGTGGGCTTTCACCATCGTGCTATGGCTCGGTTTCATGATAATAAAAGTGGGCATGATAATAGTACCTCCCTCTTTGAATTGTTGGGATGATTAGATGAGTTAATACAGGTAAAGCACTTTCAGCAGTGCTTGGCACCTGGGAGGTACTCAATAAATGTGAGGTCTTATTACCCTACCTTTAAAATTATACTGAAAATTATTTGGAAGCATTTAATTTCCACAAGCTCTTTGAATTCCCAGGGACCCATTATGAACGTGAGTTTTTGGTTTTCAGTCATTAGAGTCTTGTACTTCATCACAGAAAAACATCTTATTTTTAATGATGATTTTATTACTCCGGTATTGTTTACATCCACCTGGAGTAATCGCAGGCTTTTTCGTTCATCTAACCTTGCTTGATTTCCTGTGGCACAGTTCTTGTTGAGATTAGTGTTGGCATGGAAGTGTGTTCTGACCAGGACTTTCGTCTCCCTTGCAAATATTTGTGTATCTCTTGTTTACAGCCCTGATGTCCTCTCGTAACACCCATGCAAAAGGGATTCTAATAAATCTTGTGCTCAGCATTACACATTGTTTGTTTTAGCTGCCTTCCACTTCATGCTTCCTCCTTTAAGAGCGAGCCATTACGAAAGGTTAGATTCACAGTTAGCAGGCTTTAGCTCTCCCTTTTGAATCAGTGAGGTTGCCGTTTTATTGCTCTCCGACTTACACTTCAGTGATGAGAGTAAACTAGCATCAGATTAAAGGTCAGCAAATCCCATCAAAGAGAGGAATATTAGGGGCAGAGATAGTTGGAGAGGCAGCACACCACTGGGTATTGACAGGGTGATTCCAGGGTATCAGTCAGCAGAATTATAGCTGCCCAGAGAGTCAGTACAGCTTTAATGAGCCTGTGTGAAGAGGAAGAGGGTGGATTTATGTAGTTCCTCATAATTTTCTGTAGAGACTGTTATTGCAGACATTCTGTGGAGTGTTCTGGTCTTTCATTTAATTCAAAGGTCCTGGAGCTTATCCATCCTCTAAATTCCTTTTTGTTAGCTCAAATCAAAGTTGACATTTCCATGGTTTACCACCTAAAACACCCAGTTCAAAATCAGGTTTCTTTAGGCAATTTTGAAATCTATATACTATTATTATAAATCTACAATCATATTTATATTAGTGCATACATATATATTTCCTTTCAGAAAAGTGCATTGAATAATACACATTTTTTCCATAAGTAGGCAATGGGGGGAAATGTGCATTTACACATTGCCCTTGAAGTAAATGGGAAAAAATGGATTATTAGTAATTATGTTATGATGCTTTTCAAAAGGATCTTAATATTTATCCTCCTTAAATTGACTTTACTTATTAATTGTTTATATGTCCATTTGTATAGATGTCCTATCTCACTCTTTCTGCCCTCAGTACCCCTAAACTGGAAAAAAAAAAAACCAAAACACTTTTTTTTTCATCTCTGGAGGGGAAACATTTTTAATTGTTCTAATGAGTTATACTATATTTAATTGCTGTTCTTTTCAATCTACCTTGATTTTAATATGTCTTTGTAATGAATGTGACTCACTTTAATTTCTTTCCAGAAGGGGATTAAATCTCTGTGATTTCAAAATCTAGAATATGCTTTGGAAAGTCATGGGTAGCTTTTTTTTCTTTTAACATCTTTGGATATTTTTGCTCTAGGTTATTTGCTTAAAGAGTCAATGATATATAGATATAGGTCCAGATATAGACAGATTCTTTTTGGTTAAGCTTTTATTTAATAGGTCACTAGAAAATACATGGTTTGTGAAAAAAACTATCAGTCAACTTACACTAGAATGTTGTGTTTTATTAGTCAAGCCAGCCACTTTTTGTAATTTGTGTTTAAAAATATGCTATTTTGATTATTTGTAAGTAAATGGATGCCTTATTAACAAAGAGGTCTTGTTTGTGTGATTTGCTGCTTGGAAGATGCTTTCAAGCTTTTCTGCCATTGTCCTTTGCATGCCATGTGGGTGGTCGTGCTTTTCAGACACTTACATGGTTTTTAATGGAACAGAGTGATGGATGTGATACGACCGACCATGAGAAGCACAAATATCCTTTTCGAAGTTCATCATTGACTGAAACATCTACAGTAGTTAAAGCAGAATGTACACTCTGCAAGAGAGATGCATACAGATGAATATTAGGTAAAAATATAGAGCCCATCTTCAGTCATTAATTAGATGCTTTATTTATATTAAAGAGCCAGCCCACTTAAAGGTAAAATCATATGGAAATTCTAGTAAAGTCCATGTTTCCTATAATCATGCCATGCTTCACAAAGCCTTTTCAATAAAACTGAGCCTGTGTCCTTTATAATAATACAGATAAAACTTTATGCCGTGCTGTTACATTGGAATGTACTGAGAATGCCAATGACCCTCGTGCTGTATTTGCAAGCATGCTGTTTTGAGCAGGCCTGTGCATCAAGATAATTTGGCATTACAAAAACAATGAGGTGGACATTTCTTGCTATAAGTGGAAACAGGGAACAAGTGGGTATCTGCTATTTATAACGAAGTCAACTGACTTTTTATTTTTACTCACTTTTGAACATTTTAGAGAAAAGAGAAGATGGCTGCAGCAAAAGCAAAGGAAGTGAATACAAAGATAAGCATAAGATTAATTATCTGATAGGGGCAGGATTCTTACTGCCATGAGGGATATCTGAATGACGTTTACTGATCACCTTAAAATACACAACCTCATATAGGTATTTTAAAATTCAACTGGGATCTAGTATTTTCATTTGAGAAAAATTATGAATGCAAAAAGGACCCCTTTTCTCCCCAAATTCTGACCAGAAATTTTGCATCATGTATGAATTACATGTATAGTTTTTTTTGAAAATACCATACATTTTATTTGTGAATATTTGCTTAAGGATTTCCAAAATAGTAATTGAGAAGATACATAACTTTGTAATTTTAATTGATTTTAACAAAACACTGTGTGGCCAGTTAAACTTGATAATGATAAATTCACAGGAAGAAGAGTCTTTATTTCAGGACAAATAAATGGCTCCGTTTACTTTTCATGTGGTCCCCTACACATGGCCATTCTCTAGATTTCCAAGTTTATTTGAAGCATGTGGCCAGAGACCGCTAATAATGAGCAACTATCATGAGTGTTTCATCATCAACATACATCAAAGTGCCATTCTACTACCAGAAGCAATATGAGAGTAAAAGTAACACGAGAGAGAAAAAGAAGGAAACAGATACTTAGGTCATACAAATTGAGAAAACAAAAAGCAATATAGCCACGCACCTTAAAATATGTTGCAAAGTAACAGCAACACAATATGACAAAGAAATTCTGTTACATAAAAAATACCAGATCAGAAAAAGAAAAGAACAAGTTCAGTCAGATTTGACTGTGTAGTGAACACCAACAGAAGTCAGATAAAAGTTTTAATTACACAACAGATTTGTTTTATATTATATTTGAAGATAGCAAAACTTCTGTGTGTTGTTTTTTTTTTTAAATATAACTGTGGCATGGGTTTTGGTAATGTTTCATTATCACAGATGATATTTTGGAATTCTGTAAGTAGTTCTTTGACTTTGGGAGAGGTAGTATTTTAATAAAAACAGATTCCAGTCTCTGTGACTTAAAGTGAATGCCACTATTATGTTTAAAGTGATGATTATGTCCTCCATACTGTTCTAGGTAATTTTGCATGTTTTATACCATTTAAACTCTATAATGATTTCTTGAGTTGCTAGTATCTCTATTTACAGAGAATGACCTAGAAGACTTGCCCACAGAGGGAGCTAATAAGTAACAGTCAGAATTTGAATCCAGGCCATTGTGACTCCATATTCTCTTGTAAGGTAGTACATTCTCCAGTAGTGTAGCTCATTTTTTGTAGTTGTAAAGTGCCCTTAAAATCCAGTATTTCTCTAGGTGTGTGAGGTATAATGGAACCCCGGACTTGAAGGAAGACAGATCTGTTTTTGAATCATTGTTTTCACGTTTATTAGCCATGTGATCTTGAGCAAGTCACCTAACACCTAAAAGTTTGGTTTTCTCATCTATAAATGAGGATAATGGCATCTGCCCTATAAGATTATTTCCAAATCTAGTGAGAGAGAATATAAAAGATACAGCTTGCTGCTTGGCCTGTACATGTATGCTTTAATACATGTTGAAGTTTGAACATAGAGAATTTTTAGGCTAAACAATAGAAGGATACCCAAGTATTAACCATGTTTTGGATTATCAGATTAACCACTGTTAAAGTCACCTACATAAGAAATAAAAACTTGCTTTTGGGGAGAAACATTTTGTGTTGTGACCTGGGTCTAGGAGGAACTTATCAAAGTCCGGAAGATTCGGTCTTCCAGAAAATAGAGTAGTGGGGGAAGCAGCTGTGTGGAGCAGCACACACGATGCCCTCTGTGTTAGAAGGAGCAGGCGCCACAGTGCAGTGTTATCCCATTCACAGCATGGCAGTGATCTTAACTGACAAGACAGGAAATGAAAGTGCCATGGCGATCTCATTCTGCAGGGAGAAAAGGCAAGGGGACAGAATGTGGGGATGTAGGCAAGGGAATGATTGCAGTAAGTTTGTGTAAACAAATGCTAAAATGCACTTAATAGGAGAGGAAAATGTTCAGGAAATGCACATAATAGAAGAGGACTAATTGATTTTTATGGAAGTCCAAATGTGGGCCTCTAGCATTTTCTAGTGAGGAGACCCCAGGCACACGGTAAATTTAAAAAGATATCATTGGCACATTAGATCATTAGATCACTGGTAACCACATAGAGTAGCTAGTCACGAAAGACCTGTAGGTATGAAAGCCAGTGTTACTGTAATTCTTTTCTCCCTCTTAGATTCGGAAATTCGTTGCTTTTCTTTAATATAGTGCTGGGGTGTTTTTTTTCCCCCTTTCAAATTTAGTTGTCATATTTACCAATCCTGAGAATCTTTCCAATAGAGCATTTTGTTTGAACATCTATCCCTTTAGATAAAAAGAAAATGGCCGTTTCCTTTCTTCCTGCACTTGTAATAATTTCCTTTAAGAACAGAGCACAGGTAACCCTTTGTGCTAATATGCGTGAGAAACATGGCCTGTTTTCCCCTTCATCCTTTTTTCACTGTCTCATGCAAGCACAGCATACTTCATATCTTGCCCTCGCCCTGTTCTCTTCTTCTGTAGCTGACAGTGCTTATATATCAAGGGTTCCAACAAGATGCAGCTCCATTTAACAAAAAAGTGCCTTAAAAATGTAACTCTTCTTTCTGCATTTTTATTGCACAGTCCATCTGCTCCTTCATCTTGGCTGCTCTTCACTTTCACAGTGACAAGGCTCACTCCTTTTTCTTGTCTCTTGAGGCAAAATCTAATTGGCAAGTGGGAAGTCTTCAAAATTTGCCTTTGCCAGCCAACGGTAGTTTCAGATTTTTTATGTAAACAGTTGGCTAAAACAGACTTGA
>NC_137900.1:87084181-87204181 GCF_963455335.1 Martes martes
TTTGTTTCTCAGCAAGGTCTGAATAATGGATTCTTTACAAGTAAAAATGATCTGATAACTTTTATTTATCATTCCTATGGATATTATGTGTCTTCCCTGGTTATGGAAATACCGTAAGGCTACATCTTAGTTGTGCCTAACTCATTGCTCTGTGTATAACACATGTGAGGTAGCCATGGTCCGAAGCCACTCTTTAGTCGTGGATGAGCAGAGGTCTGTCATGGTCCAGTGGGCTTGGTCCTTGAAATGAGGGAACCATGAAGCTTAGTTGGTGCCCTGTGTTTGCACCTCATTCTCTTGGGTCAAGCCTTCATTGTATTACAGAGTTGTTCTGTTAGAGAGGCTACTACGGTACAATCCAGCCACTGCAGATTTCTAATCTGCTTATTTATAATTCAAAAGCTTGCCTATATATTAATGAACCCTTAATGAGCTGTTGAAAATGCCTGAATTACAGTCAGATTATTAAACTCAAACAGCCCCGTAATCATACCATTTGAGTGGGCTTTAGGTACTTTTCACATCTGCAGCTTAGTATTGTGAAGGGTATGCGTTTATTCGGAGAAAGCTTTGTAATAATTTTGACCCGTAATTTATTTATTGCCCTCTGAATGCAGTCGTCTATGCAGATGCTCTCTCCCATTATCTGTGGGGCAGGTGCACAGCATGTTGAAAGACAGCTAATTAGGATTTGCTGAAAGATATGCAAAAACTGTGGGCTTATAACAAAGCCAAGTTCATTGTTAAACAATGTTTTACTGTGTTTGTATGATTTGTCTAAATCTTAGGGATAGTGAAATGAATGTTGTGGTTATAAGTAGATTGCAAATAGGGTTGTTGTTGTTTTTTAACCTTATAATACTATTATAACTGAGGAGCCTAGATGTAAAACTTCATAAATCTCTATAAATGTCCTACTATACATTTTGGATTAAAAACAAGAATGAGCAGTTTTTAAATTACTGTTTTTCAAAGTTTAAATCTGAAGATATCGAGATCTTTTGATACCTACACGGGCAGATACATCCTGCCCCTTGCAAATTTAGGTTCATTAAAATGTATATAGGTGCCCAGAGGAGTAGGTCTTGTAATCGGGAGCCATGTGTGACTTTGGCAGGTTAGTAAGCTAAGTAATAGTGAGTGAATAGGTAGGTGGGACAAGGAATAAAATAGCAATCTGAATGTAAGGCAAGAATATGAATAGAAATATTTAAATTAAAAATAATTTTAGAAACTAGATATTTCTATTTGGAGATCCATAATCATGACATTGCTTAGTAGAGAAAGAAATTTGATTCACTTTTCCAACTGTAGGTATGAAAATGACTTCAGTATTGATCAACAGCCTTCTCAATGTTGCCTAATTACAAAGTGCTATAGTACTTTTCATCCAAACGAGTAGGAACTTTTTGTCAAGGAATGATTTTTCTGATGTGACTTGATGCACATAATTTATAAAATAAATGCAGAAAGATCATATCAAAGCATTTTTTTCCTATATCTGAGGCAAACACTGAAATGTTGATTTACTTATGATTTTAGAAGAGAGATTATTCATCACAAAGGGAAAATTTTATACCAGCTAAAAATACATACTTATTTTTATTTGTGTCCACTGCTGTTGACTTTAACGGTTGCTTCCTGTTGGTGTGGTAGTATTGGTTTATATACCTATTAGCAATGAATAAAAGTGCCATGTCTTTGCATTTCTTCCTGATGAATTTCCTTCTTCTCTCTCCCTTATAGTCTGCTTCCTTGTGTTTTAAGTCACTGTACTGCCACACTTGTGCAGGGAAGTGTAATAATTTTGACTATGGATGTTGATCTACTATTAAAGAACCTCACCAAATATCCATAGGAAAAAGATCAGTATGTATAAATACGAGGGGGAAAACTGGAAACCTGGAGGGACCTTGAAGGTAGATTAAAAAAAGATCCCCATGTCTCCAGGAGAATCACCAGTGTCTATATAAATACAAAAGAGAAATAGTGAGCACACAAAAGTGTGAGCAAAAATTTAGTTGAAAAAGGAGAAACTTAAGGGCCTCCCGACAAATAATATAAAGTGAACCTGAGCCCAGAGTGCAAGAGAAAGGCTGGTTAGTGAGTCCTCACTGCATGCCAGATGCACAGAAAATGGTATGTAGAACTACAGGCATGTTGAGGACACGAGATTTTAACATCTAACAAAGTGAATTAGAAGGGAAGAAAATTAAAGATGTTAAATTAAAAATGCCAGCATAACCAGTATTTACCAGATCTAGAAGAAATAGCAAATACATGTTTTTCTATTTTTAATTATCAGCAATGTTGATACTGATACTGATTTTATCTTATTTAAGAGAGTTCCCTAACTTTCTGGTTCCCTAAATGAATTTATTGTCTTAGTATATTACAGTTTTCAGACCTTATTTATTTGCCTCTGAACAGGCAACAGATATAATTTTAAATTATTGTGAGTTAGTTTTATTACCCAGTTGAAATTATTCTGAAGTATATTTTTAAATGAAAGTGACAGCTTTAGAGTGTTTTGAGGGAGGAAATTAAAGTTGTGCATTTGCGTTAAGACAACCAGGAGCTCTGTCATGCTGTGGGTGTAATTCAGGACATCTAGGAATGAAATCTGTTCTTAAAAGAATTGATGGTAGTTTTAGGTTAGCATATAAAATCACGGAGCTGGTGCTCAGTTGAGTACTTGGCAGCTTATAGATGTTACTGTCATGTAAGTTACACTAGACACAAGAGTGTGCACCACTGTGGATAAACAACAACAGCCACAGACGAAAAAGGCAGAATCCAAACGCAGACATGCAAGATGCCAACTTCCCCGCCTCCCTCTTCCCCAGGATGCCTTGTAACTAGTGTGGGGAGCCTGCTTTTAAACAGATTTACAGAGGTTAATTGGGCTGGGATATTTTAGATTATGTTACACATTAATGAAAATGCTGATTTTGAGCTGTGATGACTCCAGTGCTTTTTATACCATGATAATTATTTTAAAACTTTGTCTTCTGTGTTGTTGAAAACATCTTGGCAGAAAGCCTATGTGACCTGATTAAACCTATGAATTGTCAGCTGTGATCTATAGTTCTCAGATGAGGTTGCTGACTGGGCATCACTTAGGAAGTTCTTGATTTAAAAGCAAAATTAGATTGAGACTACTGTTTGCCATTCCAGTGGTACATTTTTAATACTCTATTTAGGGTCCTGATTTCACAGTTTACAGGCAATTGGTTAACATATTCATTCACTAATATATATTCATTCACTAATATATATTTTTAAAGCATAGCTAATTACCTCATAATGTATGAATTTCTTTCTCCCCCTGAAATTACACAATGGAAACTCCCATCTAATCCTGTTTGTTTTCTAATTTTTGTATATAGTTTGTGAATCAATTATTCTGTGGGATTTCAAATTCTGTTTCTCCAACCATACAGAGAAGCAGAATAACTACCTTTAGATGTGTTTGTTTATGTCCTTGGGATTATTATTTTTTTTCCTTTCTCAAAATCCCAAACTTTTTAACCCCTTCTCATTTTATGCTTAAATCCTGAAATTTGGGAAGATTGATGTTAGTGTATTCTGAGAAGCCAGGGTTACCTTTTTCCAGGGATCCAATCTAGGATAAATTAAAAGGGGGTAATAATAGAAGTTCTGGGATGCATGTAAATATTCTCTTGAAAAGAATTTTCATACTTATGCTTATTGATGAATGTGAACAAAGAAATTCTCAGCATGAATCGTAGTACACTGATGTTGTTTGATCATTTTCTCAAATAAACAAAAATACTCACACGATTTGTCCTGTTTCTCGCTTCTTCTCTCTCTGTCTCTCTCTTCCCTTGAAGGTCTCAGCATCAGAGGAGCCCAGGAGGAGGACCCTCCCGATCCCCAGCTAATGAGACTGGACAATATGCTTTTGGCAGAAGGGGTTTCAGGTCCTGAGAAAGGTGGGGGATCGGCGGCAGCAGCTGCAGCCGCGGCAGCCTCTGGAGGTTCTTCAGATAACTCTATTGAACACTCAGATTACAGAGCCAAATTGACCCAGATCAGACAAATCTATCACACAGAACTGGAGAAATATGAACAGGTCAGCAGCCGCCACTCTCATAGTCCTGCACAAACCCTCTGTTGCTCTTCTATTAGACTGCGCTAACCGATTCTGAGGGCTGTGAGGGGTAGGTGTTAACACAAAGAGTGAAATAAATAAGGTCAATGCAAAAACCCAAGTGCATTGTTGGATTCATGAAATGAAGTCCCTTTGAGATTTCAGAGGTGAAGCGAAACCTATTTTGTCCCATCTACTTGTTCTAGTTTTATTCATTCCTCACATTCACGTGCCCTTACTACCACACCTGCAACCATCCTTCCCCTCTAACCTCGATGCTTGGTGCCCTTCAAAGCTCTGGATAATTAACATTTACACACTGGCCTTGTTCATGAGTTCTAACAACTTTTAAAGGGAAGCACTGCATAGGGAGCTCTTCCTCTTGTGCTCTGAGCTCCAGAATCCTCCCAGGAATTAATTCTGATGGACTGTGCCAGACTATAGGGGAGGGAGCTACTGGCACAAAGTAAGCAGGTTCTGGCCTTTCTCTCTGAAAAGGAGACTCCTAGGATAATTATAGATACCTTGGAGCAGAGAATACTGGGCATTGTGTGCTAAATTCCTGAGTAGATAGGGGATGTGGATTAAAAATGCTGTCCTCAGCAATTACGTTAAACATACTTCATTGAATCTAAGCTATCTTTAATTTTAAGCTGTGTCATTGTTTATGTACCACCAAGAAAAAAGTTAACACTACCCAATTGAACTATAACATGCTGTTGACTGTAATATGCCCCATACTTCACAAAGATGTTAAAAGGTGGGAAAAAATAAGTCTTAGATTCAATGAAATCATGTAAAATGTTGGTAGTTCATTTTCAACTTATTTTTGTTGTTAGTTTCAACCTAAAAACCTGTTTAGTTCGACAGATTTTTCACTAGCAGGTAATTTAAAAAAAAAAACAAACATTGTTATGGAAATATTTAAATGTACCCCCAAATAAAGAGAATATTATTACATTGACTTGGGTGAAATTGCCAAGCCTTAGGTCAAAACAGTTGTGTACTGGCAGTTTTATAGAGCTCAGCCTACAATAAGGCACTGCCTAGACGCCCATCACCCAGATGCATAATATCAGCATTTTGCTAGTCTTATTTGGCTTGTCTCTCTCTCTCTCTCTCTCTTTCACACACACACACACACACACACACACACACACACACACACACTTGTTTTGGTTTTGGTGGGCTATTTTAAAGCAAGTCTTAAGCATCATATCGTTTCACCAGCAAATACTTCATTGCACAGCCAGGCGCTTCATGAAGTCCAAACACTTTAATGTGATGTGGGCGTCCTGGCCAGTTTTATTACTGATTTTTCTTCTGAGTTCCCTGCATAGTTTCAGTTGTATATGTTATTTTTTTCATTGCCTTCTCAAATATTCTGGATATGGTGGTATTAAGCAAATGTTGGACTCTGTTCCAGAGGTGAGTGTGTTTTGAGGGAGGGTAGAAAGTTTATGTAGCTTGATATTAAAATCCAATATAAATTAATATTATAAGATATTGTCTTTTTTTTTATCCTGCATAGTACTTTCTGGAATCTCAAACTGTATCTCTAGCCTCATTTGTAGGGATCATTTTCAGTGGAAGAAGTGCAAATAAGAATTTTGGAAAAATTATCTTATGTATGTACGCATAAAAAATGGAGCTTTCTGATTTGACATATGAATAATTGAGAGTAAACAAAAGAAGTCTTGATTGAAAAAGTTGCCCTTAGCATAAACAGAAGAAAATGGTTCCAATTTGTAGTATAATCTTAATTGCATAACTTGATGTTAACTATATCTATACATACTTACTAAATAAATACCACTATTCACCTTGCATGGAAAGATCCATAGTATTAGGGGCGAAATGACCCAACTTGTCTCCTACCAAGTTTCTTCATACCAGCTTCCTTTTTTCTCTCCCTTGCCCTGTTGGAAGTCAGGTGAGGCTGTCATCAATCAGTGTCACCAGGGGTTTTGTTTTGTTTTATTTGGAATTGTTTTTGCTTTAAGAATACACACAGGTTCTTTGAAAGTTAATCTATAGTATGTTCTTTTGGATTTTTTTGGATTCAATATATTCAGAAGTAATGAGTTTTAAAGTATAATAATGAATCTTATTTCTTGATATATTCAGTAACCTAATAAAAACCACTTAAATATATATTTCCTTGCTCATTTTTGACACTCTCTGAAGGAAAAATACAGCCATTTGATATTGCTATAGTTTTATGGACAAATTAATAGATGGAGTGTGATGACTGGTTGGCTGATTAACAGAATTTCAGTTTATAGATTTTCTTCTGTAGGTTCTGAATTGTTTTAGAAACAACATAGCAGCATTTAATTCACTTGAGTTTCTGTGGGGTTGGCTTTTATAGCTCTTCTCTCTGTAGTTCCTAAGTTATTCGATCAATGAGGTTTTTGTTTTTGTTTTTTTTTGATCAATGAGTTTTGACATAAGATAGTCAGTTGTCTTTTCACAAGTCTTTGGGATACAAGTTGTGGGCTCTAACTGAGCTAGACCTTCCAGGGATATGCTTTGGAGCTACTAGGAGGGCTAAGCAGAACTAAGTGAGATGAAAGGGTGGCATTTCCAAGATAGGTGGCATTATAATTTCCATTTTATAGATGAGAAAATGAGACTCAGGTTGAAAGATTTGTCCAGTGTCACACATCTAGTTAGTGTCAGAATCAGGTATTGAAGTCAGTTTCTGACAATATGCCTTCCTTTTCCACTGAATTGTGCTGCTGCTTATAGAGAATTGGAAAGTAATTCAGTACATTCTGGTTTTTCTCATTCGCTCATGTTGACTTGCATTTAGAATGGGATCAGAGTAGAGAAGGAAAAAACAACTATTTTAATGACTTTCCAGAAATTATACTTTTCCTCCTAAAAGTAAGCATGAGTATTCTGAGTGACAGAGCTTATTAATAATAGGAAGAACATACATGTTAAGGCAGTGGCTTCATCAGAAAATTGTGTTGAGTCTTTTACTGAAAGAAACAAAGACATTGGAATCTTAGAACTATTCACTCTACTGTGTTTTGCAATGAAGCAGTAATGAAAATGTATCTCAAGCCTGTTTAGATTTAGATTGCCATAAAATTAACAAACACTACCACTGCAGTAAATTAAAGTACCTTATAAACACAGCCACATTTACAAAGCTAAGCAGACTAGAGCTACAGTTCGAGCAAAATTAAGTCTAAGCTGCAAGGCTCAGTTTTATATGTGTGTTTCAGGAATGGTACTGTCTTTAAAATCCTGTCCTTTTTTTTCCTCCAGAAAATGTCCTTTGATCTTGTGTCTTCATTACATAGGCTCAGATATAATGATTTTTGGTGATAACCATCTAAAGTCACTTATAAACACTTTTGAAATATAAGGCCTAGAATATAGAGTAGAGTAAGATTCTTGAATATTACTACCACCCAAAATGAATCAAAACTTTTTCACTTTTCAAAAAAAAATTATATTTCACTTTTCTTTTCTGGATCCTGACACCCAACAGGGATATATAATTTTCTGAAGTTTGCAGCAACTATCTTATCATACTTTGGGGTGCACTGCTTCTCTCTTTAGCTAGGGAAAAAACCTTGGTTGCTTCTTTGTCTTTTTGTTGATTAGCTACAAGTTTTGAAAAATGCTTTTACTATACCTTTCAAAGATGCTCTTAGGATTAAAGGCCCAACTATTAAAATAAGTGAATTCCTAATGAACTTAAACCAGGGGTCCTGGGAACCCCGTTTTTAAAAATTCAAGGACTTTTGGCTTCCCCCACCTCTCTACCGAAGGGAAATGGACACATCAGTTTTTGCAAATGAAATTTGACTTAGACATTTGTTCTCAGTTAAAAAGAAAAAGATATATCATGCCCTGTGCAGCTCTCCCACTTCGCTTGTACCAGAAGAAATGCTTGTACACAGGCAATTCACTCCATAATTTACAGCTGCTATAATAGAGATGACATATTGAAAGCTATCTACTATAATTATATTGAAATACATTTTTGCTGAAGGCAAAAGTGTTGTAAGGGTCCCAGCCCTCCCCAAGCATCTGAGAACCTGCTTTCTGAGTTCACAGATGTCTTTTGAATTCACCTCGAATCAGGTGAAACATTGAGCCAAGCATGCACACTGAATGTATCCAAGACCAGTCAGGTACCATTTAACTACTAGAGGACTTTCAGACTATAGGGAATTAATTGTTGGGGGAATGGAGAATGAATGTGGAATCTAAACCATCATAAAGACATGTCCTTGTGCTTTTTGAGGATCTCAACGTTTATGTGCTCAGATTTGCTGGTAAAATCCCCTTTACTTCTAAAGGAGTTTTATTTTTATGAAGTTAAACAATGCTGATGTTATTACCTTAGAGGTTGTGTAGCCCCAAAATTCCTAATTCCATTTTTGCTATTTGTTCTTAAGAGTTAAGCAGGAAGGACAAAAGGGTCCAAGCTGACGGAAACTCTGTATTTCATTTTCCCAAGCAAGGCTTTGCCATTCACTGCTCCAAGGGAAGAGTTTTACTTCTTGTCAGCTTTCATGCTAGGTCTTTTCCTTGGCTGGAAAGAGTTGTTTGAGTGTTCCCTTTTTTCCCTCCAAGTTTCTACTTTATTACTTCTACATACCAAATTTATCTTTGACCACAAACTTGATTAATAAAATGAATTCTTTTATATTTGAATATTCTTTTGTTTTCAACTTCTGTCTGTATTATTCAGGCAGTAGGAAGGTGTGATTATATTACTATATTAAGTAATCAGAGTAGGGACTATTTGCAGAATAGCTAACATATACAAAATATGAATTTTGTATAATTGCCATTTTCATTGTCAATAACTGCCATTTATTAAGTATTAATTCTGTTCTAGATTCTATGCAAACAGCTTAAAATATATAATATACTCCTTACAAACCTCTCATGAGATAGTCCCCTAAATCATGCAATTAGGTAAGATGTGTTGAGGTACAATAGATATTTCGTCTTTGTGGCTGTTCCTTACTCATATTGGGCTCATTCTACTTGGTTTAGAAAAAATATCTTTAAATGTTGGCTTTTATTCTAAAACAAGAAGAATTTGATACTTTAATAAGCATTCCATAAATACAGAATCTATGATACTGGACTAGAGTTACTTGCAAGGTTATAAAGACATCTAGAGAATGCATACATGCAAATTTGAGAGGCAGTAACTTTTAATGGAGATTTATTCTTTCTTTGACAAGTAGATTTTAGAGTGGGGTATCATGAGTAGTTGACTGCAATCAGCTTCTCTAGATGTTTACAAAAGACCAATTCAGTTTTTAGATCTGATCACTGACCCAGTTTAAAGCTTCTTCTAAAATTAGTGCTTGCTCACTCTCTGATTTTACATGTTTACATTAAATGGTGTGAATTTACAGGCAAGGAAGGGGTTGTATTTTGAATTCACAGTGAAAAAAAGCACCACCACAAAAGAAACGAAACTTCAACAAAGTCAAACAAACCTGGAAGTTTAGCAGACCTGAAAACTTTAATTTTGAGGGTAAATGAAATGTGTACAATAGTGAGGAGAGTTTTACCAGCCAACAAATATCATTAAAATCATTATCATAAATCACATATTTCACATCTTCAATTGGTTTTGGATTATTTTCTTTTAATTTTTTTATTTTAATAAACATATAATGTATTTTTATCCCCAGGGGTACAGGTCTGTGAATCGCCAGGTTTACACATTTCACAGCACTCATCATAGCACATACCCTCCCCAATGTCCATTTCCCCACCACCCTCTCCCTGGTTTTGGATTATTAAGGAGAAAGGAACAAATGGCAAGGAGAAATTCTCATAAATAAGAGCTGGTTGAAAATATTTTTTCAGATGAATCTTTTCATATTTTATGTTCATTGAACTATGTTATTGATGTGTGTGTTTTAAAACACAGAAATGCATCCTAGATAGTTTTCAACAGCTAGACTAAAAGAAAAAGAGGTTTCTGCCATTAGTTTAAATCAGAAAATTCAAGGAGTCAAAACTCTTATTTCCTGAATGTTCCAATTAAGCAAGGTGTTTCTATGTTTGTATTGTGGACATTGATGACCAGAAAAATTTTAACTGATAATTTCACTTGGAAAAATAAGAAGGCAATGAAAAATTTCTCCAATGTCTATTTTAATAGTATAGTCTTATAGGTACGACAGGGATTGTGATAAATGTTTAAAGCGAACCTCCCACATTAAAAACGGCATTGATGCTAGTATGTGGTTGGGTGGCCCTTTAGAACAACTCTGAGATCATTTGATCATTCTCATAGCATTTTTATGTTTAAAAAATGTATACCTTTTAAGGACTAGAAGATGAGGCAGTACTGTGCTCTGCTGTGAAACTGGTTACAGATGATGCTGTAAATGAGGCTGTAATTTACTTTCAGTGGTATAAAGGAAAAAAATCACTTTGCCTAAAGTGTATGCATCTTTCTTAAGGGTGTACCCAGATTTTAATTATCTAAATGTAAATACTTAACGAATTTTACTTAGAGTAATGAGCTAAAGTGCACACTACATAAATGAGATGTTCTAATTAATCATGTATGAACTACTGGTTTAAAGAAAAGCTATGTGAATTCTGTGAATGTTGGGCTATTGCCAAATTGCTAATCAGCATTTGCATTCATAGATGAGTTCACTTAATAAGTTGTGAGACATTCAGCAAATGTTTTAGGAAATTATGAGTTTTTAGATGCAGAAACTTTTTGCTTTTAACCCTTTTTCCCCAACACGCTTCCTAGAAACCAAAGGGAAACATTATTTCTGGAGAGATTAAAATGCAGCTAGAGAAAAACTTAAGAGAGCTAACATCTCAGGTATCATTCACATAGGAGTTTTGGATTATTTATCATGTCATACACCCTGTCAAAGATATATGTTACCATAATGTGTGAGCTAGGTTTTTAGGAATTTATGATGTTATATGTGCAAATTAAAAATGTTTTTTTTGTCCAGTACAGTGATTCTCAAAAGTTTTGGGCCTTAAAACCTAGACTCTTATAAGTTATTAGAGACCCTTAAGAGCTTTTATTGGGTGGATTTTATCTGTCAACATTTATTATGAGAGAAATCAAAACAGAAAAATTGAAAGTATTTATTAATTAATCTTAAACTAATAATAAATCATTATATGTTAACCTAAATAACATTTTTGTAAAAACCTGTATTTTCCCCAAAACCTCAGCATCTATTGAGAATAATAACTCTGTTTTTACATTCTTGCCAAACTCTTTAATATTGGGCTCAGTAGAAGTCACCTGGATCTTACCCGTGCTTCTGCAGACAGTCTGCTCTCATGTGATCGAAGTACACAAAGGGCTTCTGGATCTGACCTCGCACAGATATGGCATTGGAAAAGGCAAGAGTATATGGTAATAGCCTTTTCAGATAGCTATGGACTCTCTTCTTTGATATTACACCAAAACTTGACAAGTTGTAATTCCTTAAAGGTTAGTTATAATGTGAAGTTTGAAACCATATCAATTAACTCTTTGTACTCTGTTTATTTAAAGTTCATTGGTCTAATACGCACTTCGAATGGTGTTTTTGTAACATCATGCATTGATCATTTGGAAAATACTGGTTCACTGAGTTATATCCATCTTCCAGTGTTGACACATTTCATTTTATGATACCAAAATATAGTTATGAGTATCAACACCAAGCTAATCAGAAAGTCGACTGGGAAACTGTGAAACTTGCAATGGTGGATGCAAGTTTTGCAAAATTCTAATTTTCACTTGAAAACTCAAATTTTGTTATGATACACACTACTTACTGTCAGCTCCTTTACTTGACATGGCAGGCACACTTCATTTTTGAGAGACTATCCACCAAATACCCAAGTCTGAATAATTATAACTTGTTGGTTTTGCTTTTTGAAAAAATGGTGTTCCATGAAAAAAACAGCTTTAGCTCACAACTGAAACAGTCCCACAAGTGCTTTTGCTGAAGATAACCAACCATTGATATGCAGTAGAAGTGCTTTTTGTTTGTTTCCCATTTTGTCACACAGAATTTTACAGACGTAGTGAAGGGTTGAGATGTAATAAAATGAAGAATTTCTCTTGCTTCACCAAGGACATTCATAAATGAAACTGTCTTTTTGTGTGTGCTTGTGTGAATGCATGGTGGGGAAGAATCAAGAAAGAAGCGTCAAAGATTACTCAGGATGTGGTTTCCGAGAGAGTTTTTCTTAGTACTTGAGTCTGCAAGATGCCGTAGAGCTGTGCTATCCCGTCTGGTGGCCACTAGCCATGGGGAGTAATTGAGCGCTTGAAATCTGGCTAGTTTTTTTTTTTTTTTTAAGATTTTATTTATTTATTTGACAGACGGAGATCACAAGTAGGCAGAGAAGCAGGCAGAGAGAGAGGAGGAAGCAGGCTCCCCACTGAATAGAGAGCCTGATGTGGGGCTCGATCCCAGGACCCTGGGATCATGACCTGAGCCGAAGGCAGAGGCCTTCAACCCACTGAGCCACCCAGGGACCCCGAAATCTGGCTAGTTTGAACTGAGATGTGCGAATGTCCCAGATTAGAAAGTGTACCCCCCAAAATAATATAATATTCTTCATTAACCATGTTTTTAAAATACTGAATATGTGTTGAAATGTAAATAGTTTTCATATAGTAGGTTAAATAAATATATTTTTAAAATTAGTTTCACCTGATTCTTTTTATTTTTTTAATGTGGCTGCTGGAGTTTTGTTTTGTTTTGTTTTTTAATTTCATATGTGGCTTGCAGTGTATTTCTTTTGGATAGCACTGCTCTAGAGAAAAGAGATTTTTGTATCTTAATTTATTTGGGGAAAGTTGGCTTTCCCATTCCCCCTTAAAGATTTATTCTGCATATTGCCATATTAGTGTTGAGGAGTCTTGCAAAAACAAACAGACAAAAATCTTTAAAAATTTTGGTTAACTCAGCATTTTCCAAACATACTGTACTTTTGGACCATCTATTGACATTCTCTGGAACTAGCTATAGAAGCACATACTTTCTGATCCCTGTGTGGGGACATGGTGCTGGTCTAGGTTTCTTCATTTTATCACAGAGAAAACAGAGTGTGAGAGTTTGTCAAATTACATAATTTTGAAATTATATGAACATCTCTTTAGAGAAAGTGCAAGAAAAAAAGTATGTACAAATATTTCTTGGCAGGGTGACCACTTATATTCAGTTTGGCCTAAGGTAGGGTAAGTAAGTAGTATAGTGGGGGACAATCTTAAGTTTATTTTTATTTTGGTTTCCTTGAAGGTAGAAAGAACTTAAGATTTTAGAGCTACACAGTTCTTTAACATTTTACTGTGTCATAACCTAGGACAACAATGCTTAGCCTTTTTTAGTTATAAACTGGCTAAGAATCTGAAAAGAAAACAAAACTCCCCAGATTGTCCCTTCAGGTGTTACACATCTGCATACAACTTGGATAAGATTTCAAGGAGTCATTGACATTCTAAACTTATCCACGGACTGCAAGTAGAGAATTCTTCACATATGGTGCAGGGATAATGTACTTACAGATACTAATCAACATTACTCTCGAACTGTAATACAACTGACCAGTCAGTAGATGCTCATTGGATGCCTACTGTCTGTCTCTACTGCACAGTTCTACACTCTGAAGAATCCTGTTAAGTGTAACACAGGGTCACTACTCGCTTAAATTGCTTAAGACTTAAAACATATGGGGGAGAGAAAAAAGCACCCTTTAACTGATAAGCAAGACTCATTTTACCTCACCTTAGAAATATGTATAGGAAAGCTCCGTAAAGCTTAGAGTAACTGAAACACCCAGTGTACTTACTTGAAAGGTTAGTTCTCTAATGAGCAGTTAGAAAAACCATCATGTGCTATATGTGAGCAATGTTCAGGATATCTGTAGGGAAGTGGACATTATTACAGCTTCAAACTATGTCTTGCCGTGATCAATGATTGTTCTGTCTGCTCGCCCTACCAGGGGCATCTGTGCAATAAGATACAGAATCTCTCTGTCTTGCCTTTTTAATGAAAATGCCAGAAGATGTTCTTTTTATCCAAGGGTAAAGACTGGTGCTTTATTTACCAAAGCAGTAGTAGATTTCAGAGTAGGCCCCATCACTTGGTTTTATCGATTTAAAACAATACAGGTGAACTGAAAGAGGGGTTGAGGGTTGTTAACTTAAAAGTTTGAGACCCAAGTCGGATCCTTGTTTTCCTGCTGCACCTGCCCTGAAGAGTTAAGTGGCTTTACTCATCTTCCACGGCTGGCTCATATCTACTGATAAGGCCCACACCACAGCCAAATTTTTCCAGGACATTGGCATCCTTGTCATCCAAGGCCCTTTATGTCCTTCCATGGTCCTGAATCCCTCTTCTCCTCTACATTTTCTCTCTCATCCTCTGAACTTGCTACCTATCATTATTTCCAGGGTTTTTCTTGTGCCTAGCCTTCTTCCTAATGTCCACCTTTATCCACCTTTCAAAAATCCTACCCATTCTTCGAAGCCCACATGTCACTCTGCTGTGAAGCCTGATGATTTCTCTGCCTCCAGATGAGAATACTCCCTCTTTGGGACTTAGGAAACCCTTAATCATATCTTTCAGTGACACTTTGCACGGACTGCTTGCTTGAGAATTATTTTCTTATATATATTTTATCGTACTAAAGACCAAGTGCACATCTTGCTCATTTCTCTCTACCTTAATAGCATTGGGAAGAGTTTGCTCTCCATAGGCCTTCATTAAACATTTGCTGAATATATGTAAAATCCCAGAGAAAAACAGGAGGCGCTTAGTATTGACAATGCACATATATTCATATTTATACATAGGAGTTGGTAGAGCGTGTCCTCCAGTGGGAAAACCTCATTTTGGGACTGGGGAAAGGGTGGATGGAAGGACAGTTGAGTGCTCTGCCTCCTTTGCATGTTGGGCCATTCATAGTTTCAGAATTCTCGCTGCCCCATCTGACTATCACTGCCATTTGACAAGTGTCTTAGCTTTCATTTTCCCCTACCCACTGCATAATACCATTGGCAATTGCAAATGAAGTGGAAATTTAGATATTAATGTTTGGGTGTGATAATATAAAATACCAGATTCCTAAGGAGTGACTTTTTTTCCCCCCTTTACAGGCATGTAATGAATTCACTACACATGTGATGAACCTTCTCCGAGAGCAGAGTAGAACACGTCCCATTTCCCCAAAAGAGATTGAAAGAATGGTGGGCATCATCCATCGAAAATTTAGTTCCATTCAGATGCAGCTCAAACAAAGCACTTGTGAAGCAGTTATGATTTTAAGATCAAGGTTCCTTGATGCCAGGTATGTGAGGCCACAAATCTGTTGCATGGCTTTTTTTCTTTTCCCCTTTCACTCCTTGTATATTATTTTCTGTAAAACTGGCCAGTTGGTCCTAGAGTCTTCTTTAATTTGGCTAAGAACTCTTCTCTACAATGGACAGGTAATTCACCTCCTGGTGCCAGCACTATGAGGCCTCCTCTTATCTGGGAGTGGTCCTACTATTAGCTACCATTTTGGTGACTCAGAAAACAGATAGGATTACTGCTGCTACTAATGACTTAGGAAGATGTAGCCTTTAACTCTGATGCTAAAAAGTATTTTTAAGGATAAAAATATTTTTAAGGATAATTTTCAGTATGTAACTCTGTTTTAACAAAGGTTTGCTTTCTAAGAATTTCTCGGTGTTACATTACCTATGCCTATTATAAGACAATGCTTGGAGACTGATACTCCCAAGAAGGAAATGCGTTGTAGTTAATAGCAATGACCACAAAACCCCCAAATACTGTTTTTCCAAATCAAGGAAGAAAGCTTATCAGTTTCTCCCATAAAGATGAAAATTTCCCTTTTATCTGAAACTTTCACCAAGTTTTGCAGGAGTTGATCAATTGTATATGGTGCGTCGCACCTATTAGATGACGTAGCAGAATTGTCAAGCTCCTAGGGTATGCTGCCTCTGAGGGGAAGCCTCTTGGACATTGCTGAAGCTTGTGATCGGTCTTCAGCTTTTGAAAGGAGTTTCTGTTTTGTTTTGCTTTCTCTCCCTTGCAATCTGATAGAGGTGGTAATTATTATCCAACTTTTACAATATTGAAGAAAATAACTAAGTTAGCTTCTCAACTGGAGAACAAAGTGTGTGGGACAGTGTTCATGCCAGAGCTCTTTCTTAGAGAACAGAGAATCGTATGCCACCTAACTGTACTACCATTCTCCTAGCTAAGGAAAGTCCCCTATCACTTCTGATTCCTTCTTCTTCCATACTGAATCAGTTACCAGAACTCACCAGTGCTTGGTTTTCAGCCTTGCCCATATTAGCTCTTTTTTTCCATGCTCACACTACTCAGTCCATCCTTTTGTACCTGGCCTAGCACAGTTCCCTCCTGTGTCTCCCTGTCTCCAGTCTCAGTCCCTTTCTTACCCATCCTTCCCACCGCCCTGGCGCGTCCCTGTGATACCCCAGTTGCTTTGCTTAAAAACCACAGTAGCTTTTCAGTGCTGGATAACTCACATACACACTACTTAACCTAGCATTTAAGGCCTTATGTGACCTGTTCCTGCCTGAATTGCTTTTTTGTTATTAAGATTCTTTGAAGTTTTATTCTATTTTTTTCCTATTTAAAAAATCCCAAGTTCACTTTGGAAAATTGAATAATCTATAGAATAGAAAAATGCAAGGTTAAAGAACATCACATTTTTGCTACGTAAGGAAAGAAAATCACTGAAAATGCTCTAGGATATTTCCTTCTGGTTTGGGGGCTTTAAAAAAATGTTCTGGTGGTGGTGCAATATGCCTGATTTGGTTTGTGTTTTAAAAGATTTACCATGAATAAATAAACATTTTTATATAGCATAAGCTCTAATTTTAAACATTTTAATGGTTGAAATCTACCAAATGGATATATGATAAGTAATTTACTAGCTATTCTTGCATTTTTGAACATTTAAGTTGTCCCTATTAATTTCCATTATGGTTTCTTTCTTCTTTTCTTCTTTCCTTTCTTCCTTCCTTCTACAACTATTTACTTCTGCTGAAGATTATAAAAGTAAACAAGATTGGTTAACATATTTGACCCAGTTGAACTTACATTCTACTTGGCGAAACAGACAATCAACAAGTAAACAAATACAGGCATACCTCAGAGATATTGCAGGCTTGGTTCTAGACCACCGCAGTGAAGCGAGTATCACAATAAAGTGAATCAAATGAATATTTTGGCTTCCTAGCGCCTATAAAAGTTATGTTTACACTGTACTATAGGCTGTTAAGTGTGCCATAGCATTACATCTAAAATGAAATGTACATGCCTTAATTAAAAAATACTTTATTGCTAAAAAAAAAAAAAAAAGCTAACCATCATCTGAGCTTCCAGCAAGTTATAATCTTTTTGCTGGTGGAGGGTCTTGTCTCAGTGTTGATGCTGCTGACTGATCAGGGTGGTGGTTGCTGAAGGCTGGGGTGGCTGGGACAATTTCTTAAGACAACAGTGAAGTTTGCTGCATGACTGTCTCTTCACAGACGATTTCTCTGTAGCACGTGATGCTTTTTGATAGTATTTTACTCACAATAGAGCTTCTTTCAAAATTGGAGTCAGTCTTCTCAAGCCCTGCTGCTGATTTATCAACTGTTTATGTCACATTCTAAATCCTTTGTTGTCATTTCAACCATCTTCATGCCATCTTCACCAAGAGTAGATTCCATCTTAAGAAATCACTTTCTTGAGGGTTTCTAGGGTGAGGGGGATAGGGAGAGGGTGGTTGGGTTATGGACATTGGGGAGGGTGTGTGCTATGGTGAGTGCCGTGAAGTGTATAAACCTGGCAATTCACAGACCTGTACCCCTGGGGCTAATAATACATTATATGTTAATAAAAAAGATTTAAAAATTTTAGAAAAGAGAAATCACTTTCTTTACTCATCCATAAGAAGCAACTCCTCATCTGTTCAAGTTTTATCATGAGATGGCAGCAATTCCGTCCACTTCAGGCTCCACTTTCTAGTTTTCTTGCTATTCCCACCACATCTACAGTGACTTCCTCCACTAAAAAGTCATTATGAGGTTTGGAATCAACTTCTCTCAAACTCCTGTTAATGTTGGTATTTTGATCTCTTCCCATGAATCATGAATGTTCATAATGGCCTCAGAATGGGGAATCCTTTCCTGAAGATTTTCAATTACTTTGCCCAGATCCAGCAGAGGAATCACCATCTCTGGCAGCTCTATCTTTACAAAATGTATTTCTTAAATAGTGACACTTGAAAGTCAGAATTCTCCTTGATCCATGGGCTGCAGAATGGATGTTGTGGTAGCAGCCATGAAAACATAGTCTCATTGTCCATCTCCATCACTGCTCTTGGGTCGCCAGGTGCATTGTCAGTGAGCAGTAATATTTTGAAAGCAGTCTTTTTTTTTCCTGAGCAGTAGGTCTTAACAGTGAGCTTTAAGATATTCAGAAAACCATTTTGTAAACAGATGTGCTGTCATCTAGGCTTGGTTGTTCCATTGATGGAGCACAGGCAGACTAGAGTTAACAGAACTCTCTAGGGCCCTACAATTTTTGGAACAGTCAGTGAGCATTGACCTCAAAGTCACCAGCTGTATTAGCTCCTAACCAGAGAACCAACCTGTTCTTTGAAGCTTTGAAGCCAAGCATTGACTTCTCTTCTCTAGCAAGGAAAGTCCTAGATGGCATCTTCTTCCAGGATAAGGTTGCTTTCTCTACACTGAAAATCTGTTGTTTCGTGTAGTCGCCTGCATTAATGATCTTAGCTAGTTCTTCTGGAGAACTTGCTGCAGCTTCTCAGTCAGCACCTGCTGCTTCACCTTGTACTTTTATATTATGGAGGTGACTTCTTCCTTAGACCTCATGAACCAACCCCAACTAGCTTCAGAGTTTTCTTCTGTAGCCTCCACCCCTCTCTTAGCCTTCACAGAATTGAAAAGTGTTAGGGCCTTGCTCTAGATTAGACTTTGGCTTAAGAGAATATGTTCTAGCCTATTTGATCTTCTATACAGACCACTAAAAATCTTTTTAAAAGAAAAAAAAAATTTTAAGATTCTGTATTTATTTATTTGAGAGAGAGAGAGAGAGATCATGAGCCTGGGGGAAGGGTAGAGGGAGAAGCCGATGCCCCGCTGAACAGGGAGCCTGACACGGGACTTGATCCCAGGACCCTAGGATCATGACCTGAGCTGAAGGCAGATGCCCAACCAACTAAGCCAGGTGCCCTGTTTTCACTCTCTTATCATTCATGTGTTCACTGGAATAGCATTTTTAATTTCCTTCAAGAACTTTTCCTTTACATTCACAACTTGGTTGACGGTTTGGCTCAAGAGGCCTAGTTTTGGGCCTGTTTTACTGAGCTTAATGAAGACATCCCTTCCCCTCTAAGCTTAATCATTTCTAGCTTTTGATTTCAAGTGAGAGATGTGTAACTCTTCCTTTCACTTGAACACTTAGAGGACATCATAGGGTTATTAATTGACCTAATACCAATATTGTTGTGTCTCAGGAAGTAGGGAGGCCTAAGGAGATAGAGAGAGACGGGGTATGGCCAGTCAGTAGAACAGTCCAAACACACACAACATTTATTAAGTTTGCTGTCTTTGATGGGCATGGTTCTTGACATCCAAAAACAATCACAATAGTAACATCGAAGATCACTGATCACAGATCACCATAACAAATAAATAATAATAGAGATGTTTGAAATATTCAAGAATTATCAGGATGTGACACAGACACCAAGTGAGCAATTGTTACTGGTAAATTGCCTCTGATAGATTTGTTCAATGCAGGACTGTCACAGACCTTTAATTCATCAAAATTGTAGTATCTGTGAAGCACAGTAACACAAGGTATGCCTGTGTGCTATGGTATTCTATTCAGTTATGTGATGAAATGCAATGGTAAGTGCTGTGAAGAAAATAAAATAAGGTAAGGAGCAAGAAAATGATGAAAAGAGGATATTATTTTAAACACATGTTTATGGAAACTAGTGTTTCAGTGAAAATCTTTATGCATTGAAACTTTTTGATCTTTGGAATTATTTCCTAGGATTAATTCTCACAAATGGAATTATTAGATCAAACTTCTAACATTTTTAGTGCTCTCTTTATATCATTAAATTGTTCTCTCCTGTGATTAATACAAAGTGAAATCCCTCTTGGTCTTACCTGTTTCCTCTGATTAGAACCACTACTCCTCCTCTCCTCCCAAGCCCCCCATCTCTGGCCTTCCACAGTAAACTCCCAACCCTATCCCCAACTTGGTCGCCACTGATGAGTTGTCATCTGTGAGGGAGTCCAGCATGGAGCCTGGAATGGAGGGAGTGTTTGTGTTGATTCGTGAGACCTTGCTCGTCCTTCCAGGCCCAGCCTAAGCGTTCCCTTTTTAGGAAGTCCAGTGCACGGGCCTGGTCTTTACCTTCTCTTCAATGCTGATACTACATTGTCACAATTCTCTAGACCAAACTTCATTCAGATTGCCTTTATTATAGCTTTTCAGGAACATTTTTACTCTTCCTCATAAGCCACATTGTCACCGAAAAGCAACCGCCAAGTCTTGAACATTTATATTCCCCATGATTCCAGCAAGCTTCTAAATGCAATAAGCTGCAAAAGTTAATTTATTGGCTAAGCAGATGAATGAATATTTCTGCTTCATACTTTTAATATCTCAAGTCAAAGAGTTAAGGTAGTGTCAGAAAGCAAAAAAAAAAAAAAATTTCAAAATTGCTTCTCAACTTTGAGTATTTTAACAAAAGATATTATGTAACAAAGATATTTTAAAGTACTTCCTTCAGAAAGAAATCCTTCCTAACCATTGTTATCCTTATTTCTGCTGATACTTTCCCATTCTTGTCAACGTGTATGCTGATTTTTTTATTACATAACTGCATTCATAATATATACACCTAAATGATTTATTTTTCTTCTGAGAAGAGGAAGTATGTTAACAAGTCAGAGTGAGCGGAGGCAGAATGGGAAGGTGGCAGAGCTCGGAGCAGAGTCCCTTCTCCCGCAGAGATTGCTGTTAGTGACGTTGCGATGCTGATGGGACACGGCCCTGCGACTGAGGCGCTGCTGTACACTGGCCTGAGGCACAGCCATTTAGAGTGTGCTAAAGCCTGCAGGAAAGGAACTTAGGGGGATGCCTAATGGGCATTTTCTACGGAATGTTTTTCTAAAAAATAAATAAAGCATAACACCAAGTTCTCCTGTTTTATGCCTTCAAGTGAATGCAAACGCTGAGCTTTGGTTCCGTCTATTCCTGTAGTGCCTTTCAGGAAGCCTCTGCACTGGGAAGCCAAGGTTTTTCTGTTCTAGGCAAACATGCTCATTCAGATACATGATTTCCTTGCTCACTGTGGCTTCTCCTTTGGCCACACTCACACTTTCCTGGTAATCGGACAAGTTGAAGCATGTACCAGTGCAAAACATTTATGAAGAAATTTGCGTAGGTCCCTCTGCTCTTCTAGTAGAAGTGCTCTAGTAGTTTGGCCATAGCCAGACTGTCTGGGGTGAGGTATCCTATTCTGCTCATAAATTTGTTCTCTGACGTTTTTCAGTGTTTACTAAAACCATTCCTAGGCACAGTTGATAAATAAGCTAGACTTAGCTTTGCTTTCCCAGATATGTTCCTATTCATTCCTCCTTTCATTTCCCAAAGAAATGCCCTTGTGTCAAGTCTCAGTCTTGGTGCTGGACTTCATGTTTATTATTATTATTATTATTTTAAAGATCTAATTGGCTTTATTCAACCATTCAGCAACTGAGCAGCATCCTATCTAACAAAGAAGAGTGCTCTGGACTCCAGGTTTTAGACTTAGAGTTCCGAATTCATATGCTTACATATAATAGATCGGTGGAGTAGCTGGTTGAGGGACAATGAGGATTAGGACAGAGTGGTGCGTGTCTGGGGGCATAGCCATCACTCAGCATTAGCCTATGGCTGGCTTCTGAGAACGTGGGATTTGTGTGACTTATCTTCCAAGATTTTCATAAGAAGTCAGAAACTTCGATTTTCATGGGTAGGTCATTTTTGTATGGTCTCAACAAATATGATACTGTATCATAGTGTATGGGCCAGGTAATGATCTATAGATTTGGGCCAGATAATTATCTATAGATTGGACAGTTTCAGTACCTATCCTAGACCTTTTTAACCCTACTCACCCACACGCCCACTTTCCAGAGGGTGCCTCTTCCAAGTGATCTCGGGTCAGAGGAATGCATGACCACTGCAGAAATCCCAGCTGCTGTTCTTGATGTCTTTCTCTCCCTTTCCTTCCCTCCCTGTTTTTCCTCACCACCTCCCCCATTTAATTCATCATCATATCCTGTAGATTTTAATTCCTAAGTAGATCTTGAATTTTTTCTTCATCCTTCAGGAAACAACCGATGGTTTAGCCTTCCAAAAAATTATTAAAATTAGGAAATTTCAGGACTCTAACCTGAGGTGTTTTGATCAGACCTAGATTTCTTCCTCCCCTGACTCTCCCTTAATGTTGAGACATAGATCACATACTTAACCTGCCATGTTAGTGACATCATTTTAACTAGAAGAATCTCATAGGGTCTGCACGTTTTACAACTGCCTACTGACTCTTTCCTGAGTATAGGATATCACAAGTGAGACGATCATTAAAATTACTTGGAAGATAGTTTTAAGAAAATTATTTGGGGAAGTATTTTCTAGTTACTGGAGGATCTAATTGAAAGTGAAGTCTGACAAATGCTATTTTTCAGGCTGGAATTCTTTAAAATTATAATAACAAAACCCAAACATAAGTAATATTTTTGCTGTTTGAAAGAAATTGTTAATAAATACTTGGTCTTCTAACTCTGCCACCCCCTTCCCAGTAAAAACAAAGAAAGTATCCTTCCCTGCTTTCCCTTGTGAACAAATCATGCCTTATTCCAGACACTTGCTTATGCAGAAAAATCTAGAAATTCTTAATGTATTTTTTTCCTGGGGCACCTGCTGGCTCAGTGGGTTAAGCTTCTGCCTTCAGCTCAGATCATGATCTTGGGGTCCTGGGATCAAGCCCCTCATTGGGCTTTCTGCTCAGCAGGGACCCTGCTTCCCACCCCCACCCCCATCTGCCTCTCTGCCTACTTGTGATCTCTGTCAAATAAATAAATAAAATCTTAAAAAAAAAAACCTTGTTAAAAATGTATTTTTTTCTTAACCTTCCTTCTATTTCTTCTCCACTCACTGCCCCCATCCAATCCATCACCAAGTCCTACTGTTTTTACCTTTCAGATAGATCTTGAATCTTTTTATTTCCATTACTCTCGCCCTATGCCAGGTTACCATCATCTCTCAATTTGACCATTGCAGTTGTCCCCTTAAATATCCACATTTCCTGGGGCTTCTGGGTGGCTTCAGTCAGTTGAGCATCTGCCTTCAGCTCAGGTCATGATCTCAGGTCCTGGGATTGAGATCCCCCTCATTGTCGGGCTCTCTGCTCAGGGGAGTCTGCTTCTCTCTCTCCCTCTGCCTGCCACTCTGCCTGCTTGTGCTTGCTTGTTCTCTCTCTGGCAAATGAATGAATAAAGTCATTATTATTATTATTATTATTATTAACATATAATGTATTATTTGCCCCAGGGGTACAGGTCTGTGAATCATCAGGCTTACACATTTCACAGCACTCACCATAGCACATACCCTCCCCAATGTCTATAACCCAACCCCCCTATCCCAAGCCCCTATCCCCCCCCAGCAGCCCTCAGTTTGTTTTGTGAGATTAAGAGTCTCTTATGGTTTGTCTCCCTCCCAACCCCATCTTGTTTCATTTTTTCCTTCCCTACCCCCCACAACCCCCCTCCCTGCCTCTCAAATTCCTCATATCAGAGAAATCATGTGATAATTTTTGAATAAAGTCTTTTTTAAAAGATCTACATTTCCTTTCATGCCCTCATCCAACTCTTCTCAGCAGTTAGAATGATCTTTTTGGGACATAAAACTTAAAGCCTTAGTAGCTTCCTGTTGCACTTAAAATCTTGAAATTCTTATGGATCCACTAAGTGTGTGTATAATCTGGTACCTGCCCATCCTTCCATGCCCAACTTACACATTCCCTGATTTTTACTGTGTGCCAGTCTCCTCTGCCCCTTTTGGACTTTCCAAGTTCGTTTCTGTTTCAAAACCACTTTCTCCGCTCATTCCTCTTCCCCTCTACTTTTTGTCTGACTAATGTAATGCCTACACATTCTCCAGATCTCAGATTCAATGTCACTCCTACAAGGAAACCTTTCCTGACTCTGTAATCTATGCTAAATTGCCCTCTTATATGCTTTTGTTATACCTTATACTTTTCCTTCATGACACTTGATATGGTCTCCATAATTTGTATTTATGTCCGTGATACGTGTCTAATGACTTTCTTCCCCCTAACTTTCTGCTCTCTCCCTCAACCCTCCAATTTCCTGTAAACTCTCTGGTATACCTTACCTGTTTTGTTCCCACTGGATCTTTATTGAGTACCTATAACGCATCAGATCCTTGTTGAATAAATTAAAGAATCAAGTTAATTGTGCTTCACATTCTTGTATTTTTAGTGATCCTACATCTTAAAATGATTTGAACAGTGCTTTGGAGGATGCCAAGGGCATAACTGCAATATCATTGTGATAAATCATTCCCTAAGAATGTTTAAAAATAGAAATCCATTTTTTTCATATAATTCTAATCAACATATCCCTCTTTGGTTAAGGCTGATTATAACTATAATTCTCTTTTGGTTCTTGTCATAGACGAAAAAGGCGTAACTTCAGTAAACAGGCCACAGAAATCTTGAATGAATATTTTTACTCACACCTCAGTAACCCCTACCCCAGTGAAGAAGCCAAAGAGGAGCTGGCCAAGAAATGCAGCATCACAGTGTCACAGGTGAGAGGATGCCATGGGTCTGTCTTGTTTCCCCGTTGATACAGGAACCCTATTCTTTTCTCAGGGTAGCACCAAATTTCAGATCCATGTGTTCCATCATCAAAGAAGATTTAAAAAAATATATAGATGTTTACCCATTTTTATGCAAGCTTTTTAAAGCTTAGGTAATTTTTTTTAATCCTAAGTGGCAAGGAATCAAGATAATCACGCACCACGCCAGTGTAAATCTTCAATAGAGAGGACATAAACATGCCATGGGGAGAGACACGGTTTATTCTTAAGTGACTCTTCAGTAAATGGCATGTAGTCCTGCTTTCCCTGATTTAGATGACTGACCTAAGCTTCTACCAGTGAGAAACCAATTTATTTGTTGCCGAAAGGAAATTTAATATAACTCTTTGGTGAAAGCTTTGAGGAATTCACTAAGTGTTTTCCTGGTAACCATACTATGATATTTGGGTCCCAAGGATTTCATTGCTTTCTTGTTACTAATTAAACAGAAGAATTAAGTTTATACCTGTCACTGTTTTGTTTTTTTTAATGTTTATTTGTAATAAATTGTGGCCCTGAAATTAGCTGTCATCTTCTAACAAAAATACATTTAGTTTTAGGCAGATAGATGGGTATTTAGGTTGAGGATTGGAGACAAACCACTGTACCTCCTTATAAAATAAGTACATTTTACTTATAAAATAAGTATATTTTACTGGCATTAGTTCTAAAATATAATTTTATTTAAATACTTACACAGTTGTTTATAGATTGACATTGGGATAGCTTTTCCTTAGAGCACGCAGATGTGGTGATTACCAGCCAGCCGTTGCAGTGGAACTTAAGGAAAAGCTGACCCTTGGCAGAAATTTCAGTGCTCCCTATTGGTCATGGGACACACACATTTTTTTTTTTTAAGATTTTATTTATTTATTTGACAGAGATCACAAGTAGGCAGAGAGGTAGGCAGAGAGAGGGGGAGGCAGGCTCCCCACTGAGCAGAGAGCCCCATGTAGGGCTCAATCCCAGGACCCTGGGATCATGACCTGAGCCGAAGGCAGAGGCTTTAACCCACTGAGCCCCCCAGGTGCCCCAGACACACACATTTTAAAGTAGTTTCTAAATAAATACTCCTGTTGTATATCTGAAGTCCAAGATAGTAAAGATCCCCTTCAGATCCCACTGAAAGTTTTATATCAGTATTTTAAGTCATTGTTCTTTAAGGAATTAGAGTCTGGGTTTTAGATGATTTCCAGCTTCTGTTTTGGCATTACTTTCTTTAGAACCTCTAGAACCATCTTCGGTTTATAATTAAGCTATCGTTTAAGAGTTAGTGTCATTCTCTTACAAAATGGTGGCTTATCTCGATTCCTCTTGCTCAGTTTGGAATGGAATATAGTTGATTTGAGTTACCAACTTGTGAAGAAGCATATAGAACATTCCTATCTGGGTGATGTAGTACTCACTGCCACTTGAGTGGTGAAGGAACAGTATAATGCTGGGTCATGTCGGGAAGATGAAATTAAGTGCGTGTTTTTCTGGTGTGCACATTTTCCCTGAACACTAGTGAAAGGACTGGGCTCATGCTAAACGCCAATTGATGATGCTGAGCCCCATTTTCCGGCTCTCCCAACAGCTCTCTGACTTTAGAATTCAAATGTTTGCAGGTCCAATTTCAGTCAGTGTTTTCATGCCTTTGCTTCTTTTCTTACTTCTATAACATAGTTACCATTGGAGAATAACACAGATTATATACATTTTTTGAAAGCGATACAATCCTGGCTTTTCATTAGTGTAGTACTAGCATTTTGTGTGTAATGTAGGACTTGCCTAACACATGCTGTGTAATAAGTAGCAGAAAAGTTTCCTTCTGACTGCTCTGAACCAGGGAGGTTTTGCTCTACTTCTAAAACAGACTAAGAACACATTACTTATTTTTTAAGCACATTACTATATTCATTTCACTTACTTTCTGATAGAAAAACAGCTTTGTTAGGTTTAAAATAATTTTTTTTGGTAATTGCTTGAGACATGGAAATAATAGACTTAGATTAGTGTGTCTACAAAGCAGACTTGCTGACCATTTTTTTCCGCAGGTCAGCCTTTCAAAAGCAGAATTTCAGGGATCTGTTTAAGCATTAAATTGTGACAATTTCCTCCCCTCTTTACCCTTTTCCTGACTAAAGGAGTTAATTTCCCCTCAACAGTTCCCCTCCTACACATCTCTGAAGTGGGAACAATGATGTTATCATTTTAAGTATTAGACATCAGCTGCTAGCCTTATAAATTAGTGCCCTGTTGTTTAAGTTGTTTAGAAGTGAAAGCAGAGAATGTTCAGATCTGACAGGTTAACTACTTTCCAAAGAGAAAAAGCATTGTTTAAAATATACATCATCCTAAAATACAATTAAATTTAGAATCCAGAAATTGTTCATATACAAAACTAACTTAAAAAAATGGAAATCCACTGATAACAGGCAATTGTTGCAACACAATTTTTGCCAGATTTAGGGCATATGAAACTGATTTATTTGTTATTGCTTAAAATACTGCTTAAAATAATAATTAAGAATAAGTAAGGAACCTTCAGAAGAAAATGTAAGGAAATATCTTTAGTACTTTGAGGGTAAGAAAAAATTTATTAAAAAGAACATAAAAAGTATAAGCAACAAAGGAAAAGATTGATAAATTTAGTGGTAAAATGTTTATAAAAGTACTTAATAAAGACTGAAAAAACATTATACAACCATTTTGGTAAAGATTGGATCAGGCAGGAATCATCAGTAGATAACAAATCTAGAGGGAAACTTTTTTTTTTTTTTAAACACAGAGAGCGAGACAGTGAGAAAGGGAATACAAGCAGGGGGAGTGGGAGGAAGAGAAGCAGGCTTTTCCTGCTGAGCAGGGAGCCCGACATGGAGCTTGATCCCAGAACCCTGGGATCATGACCTGAGCCGAAGGCAGACGCTTAACAACTGAGCCACCCAGGTGCCCCTCTGGGGGAATTTTTTTTTCTAAGATGTTATTTATTTATTTATTTAATTTTTAAAAAAAATTTCTTTTCAGTGTCTCAGAATTCATTGTTTATTCATGACACCCAGTGCTCCATGCAATACGTGCCCTCCATAACACCCACCACCAGGCTCACCCAACCTCTCATCCCCTCCCCTTAAAGATTTTATTTATTTGACAGACAGAAATCGAAAGTGGGCAGAGAGACAGGCAGAGAGAGGGGGGGAGGCAGGCTCCCTGCTGAGCAGAGAGCCCCATGCAGGGCTTGATCCCAGGACTCTGGGATCATGACTCGAGCCGAAGGCAGCGGCTTTAACCCACTGAGCCACCCAGCTGCCCTTAGGGGGAAATTTTGATGAAAAAAATAGTCTTAAGGTATCTCTCGATAGGCCCTTTGTTAGTTGTAAGGGTTTAAAAAAAAAAGAAAAGCAATTATAGAGTGCAGAAATGGAACAAACCCTGATCAAGTGATTAGAAGCAACATCACCAAAGAGGGATAGGTGGACATTTTGTGTAGTGTTTCATCCAAGAATGTAACCTGAATCTAATCACTAGAAAACATCAGACAAACAAAATGAGGAGTGTTCTGTTAGGAAAAAAAGGAGGATGGGAGCAGCATTCTTTAAAAATGTCAGAGAAAGGCCATGGATATGTTTCACACTAAAGGAGGATAGAGTCATGACAGGTAAATGCACTGCCTGACCGTAGACTAGATCTTGTACCAAAGGGGAAAATATACCGTAAAGGATATTGGGTTAAATTTATTGAAGTCAATTATAATTTGTAATTGTACTACAGTTATATAAAGAGAATATCTCTGGCCTTAGGGAATACACACTGACTTATATAAAGATAAAGGGCCATGATGTATAAAATTGATTTGCATACGGTTCAGAAAAAAAAAGTGTGTATATGTGTGTTTATATATGTGTGCATGTATGTATATAAACACATACACGCAAACATGTATAAACACAGAGGGAGAGTGTGCATGCATGAGTACACACAGATGATAAAAGAAACGGAGCAGAATGTTTAATAACAGGTGAATATGAGTAAAAGGCATACACAGATGTTCTTTGTACTATTTTTATTTTTGCAACTTTTTTTTTGCAAGTTTGAAATCATTTCCAGTAAAACCTTTTTTAAAATGTGAAGACAGCCATAGACGCAAGAAAGGATTTGTAAGTGTATAAGCAAAATTAAAATCCAAAATACAGAAGGAATTCCTATAAATTAACAAGAAATGAATGTATTTAAAAAATGGAAAATGCAAATAAGGACTTCACAGAAGAAATATAAATATTCAATTATAGAGAAGATCCTTCTTATTAATAATCAGGAAAATGTGATTTAAAGACTGCAATGAAATCACATTTTACATTTCCCAGGTTGTGGCAGAAAATCCTAAATTTGACCATACTGAGTCCACACATTGTTGGCAAGAATATACAGTAACAGGAACTCTTAAATATTCTTGTTAGGAATGTAAGTGGGTATAGCCTCTCAGAAAACTTTTGGCGTTATCTTATAAAATTGAATATATCTATACCATTCAATCTATAATTTTACCTCTAAGTGAAATTGCCCTAGAAAACTTCTTGTGTATGTGTATCAGGAGACATGTGTAAAAGCATTTATTGTAACATTGTTTGATGGCAAAAAAACTTAAAATAAGACAGTTGTCCATTGACTGGGGAAATGGATAAATCCATTGTGGTATAATCCCATTACAGGTTACTGTATAGCCATGAAAAAGGGTGATCTACAACTACATAGACCCAATTTGAATGAATCTCAGAAACATAATGAGTGAAAAATGCAAAATGCAGAGGATGAGACTCTTGATCTCAGGGTTATGAGTTAAAGCCCAAAGTGGGGCATGGAGCTTACTTTGTTTATTTGTTTGTTTATTTTTAAATTTATCTGAGAGGGAGAGAAAAGAGCAAGAGAGCCCAAGCAGGGGAGGGAGAGGGAGAAACAGACTCCCTGCCGAGCAGGGAGCCCCACTCGATTCCAGGCTTGATCCCAGGGCCCTGGGATCATGACTGAGCCACCACACACCCCTGGAGACAACTAAAGAAAACCCTCAAAAACAGGCAACATTAATCTTAGTTTTAAAAGTCAAATAAAAGTGGTTACCCTTGGGAGAATAGTGATTAGAAAGAGGATGTTTCTTTTCTTTTTTTTTTTTTTATTAAAAAAATTTTTAAAGATTTTATTTATTTATTTGACAGAGACACAGTGAGAGAAGGAACACAACAGGGGGACCGGGAGAGGGAGAAGCAGACTTCCTGCTGAGTAGGGAGCCTGACATGGGGCTCAATCCCAGGACTCTGGGCCAAAGGCAGCTGCTTAATGACTGGGCCACACAGGCGCCCCCTTCTTTTTCCTTAAGCTTTATTTATTTTAGAGCAGGACAGAATGCACATACACGTGCGTATGAGGTGGGGGGTGAGCAGAGGGAGAGGGAGAAAGAAACTTGTGGGGCTTGATTCCTTAGATCACTACCTGAGCTGAAACCAAGAGCCAGATGCTTAACCAACTGAGCCACCCAGGCACCCCTGATGTTTCTTGATCTCAGTTATGGTTTCATGGGTGTCTTTACTTTTTGGAAAATTCATCAAGCTCTTTACTTATGATGTGTGCCCTTTTTTGATAAATATATATATATATTTCACTTGACTAAAAAGTTTACTACTTACACAACAACGACAAGCCTGGCCTCACGGAGCTTACATTTTCCTGGGAGAGTACAAACAGATAAAATGAGTAAATGAGATGATAAATTAGAATAAAGTGATAGGTGTTATGGAGAAAAATAAAAGAGGGAAGGAGAACAGAAAGTGACGTGTACAATTAATTTTTAATAGAGTGGTAAAGAAAGCCCCTCCTGAGAAAATATCTTTTGGTAAAGATTGAAGGAGAGAATGAACAAGCTGTGTGGCTAAAAGTGAAGAACATTCCAGGCAGAGGGAACAGTAAGTGCAAAGGGCCTGAGGTGAAATTTGCCTGAGCAAGTGGGAGAAGTAGTGGAAGATGAGGTCAGATAGAAGGTGAGATCCAAATGGTGAAGGGGCCTTGGACACCATGGTAATGGCAGATTTTTCTTCTGAGTAAGGTAGCAAGCTGGGGAGTGGTGTGATCTGACTTAAGGTTTAGGAGGATCACCACGACGGCTGTATGGACAACAGAGCGAGGGAGGCAAGAAGAAGCAGCCACCAGTTAGGGTGTCTTTGCAATAATCCAGGCAGAAGATGAGGGTGGCTTGGGCCAAGATGTTTGTAGTAGAGGTGATGAGAAGTGGCTGGATTCCAGATAATTGTGAAGGTACAGCCAAGAGGGTTTACTGATAGTTGAAATATAGGATGGAAGAGAAAGAAGGTCAAGAAGGACTTGAACATTTTTGGCTTGAGGAGCAGAAAGATGCAGTTTCCATTCAGTGTGATGGGGAAGGATTTGGGAGGAGCAGGGTCTTCAGGGGACGGGGAGATCAGGAGTTTGGTTTTACATGTGAAGTTAATATATATTATAGTTTTTTTAAGTTCACTATATATTATATAAATAGGTGCTGGTAAGTGAAAAATTTACAGTTTATGTTAGTCCTACATTAATTTGTGCTAATATGTTATAAATGTAAATGCCCTTAGCATAGAATTTCAGGTTGAACTCAGAATTTGAGGTCTCTTGTTTCTTAAGATGTGATTTGGTTGAATAAGGTAGAGTCCCCCTTTTTTTACATAACACCCTGAAAATTCACACAAAAAAATTATTTCAAATGTCATAAGCATTGAGAATCATACTTAAATTGTCACATATTCTTAATTAGTGAAGCAGATATTAATATGCCTTTACTTTTTGAAATAGAGCTAACTTGCATTGATTATTCACATCAGCAAGTCACAAAAAACTCCATTGTTCTCCTGATTCCAATTTTGAGTTTAAAGAACTCTGGCCCTACTTTCTCTTCTAGGTGTTTTTAGAATGAAAAATGTTCACTTATTCTTCATTGCTACTGTAATTGAAATGTACTGTAAAGAAAGGATTGATTTTCTTTTTTTTTTTTTTAACAGATGAGAACCTGAAATAGTAGAGAGGTTAATTGGCAACATTAAGATTCATTCATTCATTCATTCAACTAACTTATTTTAGAGCTTTTAAAGCGGTGCACAAGACCCACTTTTATAACAGTCTAGCGTGGAAAAAAATTATTATCTAACCCTTACAGATGAGGAGACTGATGTTCAGAGAGGTTAAGTGATTTGACAAAGAGTCACAAGTCTTTACAAGTGGGAGCGCTGGGGCTTCTTCCTACACAGAGGTTCTTGATAAAAAGCAAGAAACCGGATTTTTACTTTTTTTTTTTTTTTTCCTGCAAGAGGCAGCGTGATTCCTCTATCCCTGGGGCCCCAGCTGCCGAGTCCTGTTTGTGCAGCCCAGGCCTGGGCTTCTGTCACTAGGGCTGCATCATTTCCCCCTAAGCTGCTTTAGACACTCCAGGCTAGTTAGTAGCCTGAGGTCTCCTTCCTCATTAAACTACTTATTCCAAAGCAGTGAATATTCAGTAAGCTAATTAAAATTTGTAAGTAAGATTTCCTTATTAAAAAAATCTATTAAAATAAGAAGCAGCCCGTTAAAATAATAATTAGAACAGGAAAAAAAGGATGGCTATCAAATTACAGTATCTTTTCCAGCTATCCATAAAGGCCTGTTCAGTTGTTCTGGCAGCAGGCAGAAGGCAGGACTGGATTTCTCCTGTAAGGACACAGTTGGTGAGCTGGAGACAAGGTGAAGGAAAGTGGCAGCTACTTTGTTAAAGTGGCTCTTTCCCTTGTCTTAAAAGAAGGCTATAGACCCTGTGTTCTATAAAGGCTCTGCTTGTGTGTCCTAGTGGAGAGAGACGTCATTAAACAGTGTGCAAAGAACAAAGGAGCAGCTTGTAAAGAGATGGGAGCTTTGAGACTGCTGTAACACTCGGTACAGATAAGGCATATATCCGCAGGATTTAAAGAAAACAGAAGCCTCTGATTTGCTGTTTCCATCTTCTCTACAAACAGTCAGTGCCATGATTAGCAGGGTACCTCGAGTTGGCTCCAGCGGTGTTGGGTATTTTTATTTATTTTAAATCGACATTTTTGGAGAAAATCTCCTAACACTAGTTTGATTAGAATGCCCAGACTAAGGGTTGAGACACTGTTTCCAGCTTCGATGTAGTGGTTTTTGAGTTTTCCTGTACCTAGAAGAAGCCATGATCAGAATCCTGGTCCCTCCAGTTTTTGTCCCCTTCACCTTCTTTTGCCTGTTTCTTCCCTTTGAGTATTCCCAGCAATCTCTCCTCATACCTGTCCCTCATCATCGCATCTCACCTTTCCGTTGCCTTGCTTCTCTGAGGCATGTCAGACCAGTAGGCCAATATATCAGTCAGGGTCCCAGAAGAAAACAGATGGCACACTCAAATTAGAGTAATTCGAGGAGAGTTTAATAAAGTGACTATTAACAGAAGTGTGGGCAGAGTGTAGGGAAACCACAAAGGGCAACGCTAGTAATGCTCGGTTCTGTTACTACCCCTTGCCCTGAAGAGATGAAGGACTACCAGCACCCACCCAAGACGCAGAAGCTGTATTTGGAAGGATAGTAATTGAAACCTTAAGTAAAGGGAGTTTTATGCTGAGGGAGTCAGGGCAATGGTTACTCTGATGTTACTTTCCTTGCTTTTCCTGATCTCCAGTGACTTCCTTTGGCTGGAAGCATCTTGGGACCCAGAGCAGTGTAGAGAGTAGGTAGAGAGGAATGAACAGAAGATACATAGCGTAGCCCGAAGAACAGAGGCACTAGTTAGAACAGGCTCCGAGTTCAAGCTTGCCGGCTTCTCATTCACTCACTCTGATATTCCTACCCAGGAGATCTGGCATTCTCCAGAGATTCTCTTGGGCTTCCTTTGTCCTTGTGTTTTGGCTTCTCTTCTCTCCTGATTTTTTTGTCAGCCATGCAGAAATCATATTACTTTTCTAAAGTGAATATGGATTTTGAGAGCAGAAGCTACAAACAATGTAAATAAATTAATTTGATCCAGCCAGAATTATTTGTGTGGGTTTTGGGGCTATTTTCCTAATGCATTCAACAGATCCTGATGCATTCAGCAGGCCTACTATAAGCACTGTGTTTGGCACTGTGGCAAACAAAGGTGAATTAGTTAGGGTTCTTCTCCCTGAGAAGTGTCAGATTTCTTGGGGAAGACAGACAAATGTGTTACTGACAGGACACAGAAGTTACCTGGGCGAGTACATAAGTTCATTTGGGTGCCATTTTAGACTGTGGTAGAAGGATGGGTTTACTTTCTACCAAGAGGATTAGGAAGGTTCCCAACTTATTAGTTGTGTGACCTCTGGGGAAGTCATTCAACCTCACTGTGCCTCATTTCCTCATAGGTATAATTTGGATTAAAAACAGCATGTACTCCATCAAGTTATAGGAGTTTCAGTGAGATAATATATGTAAAGTACCTAGCAGAGTGCTTATCACAGAGTAAGGAGAAGATATAATAATAATTACTATTATGCTGTTTATGCTATTTCTCCTGCCTGGACTGGTCTAACCCTGCCCACCCCCCAACAAAAATGTATAAACGTTTTATTAATTACGACTCTTTCAAAGCTTACTTCAACTGTCAGTTCTTCAAGAAAGCTTTCCTTGTACTCCCAGTTCATATCCTCCATTATGTATTCTCATAGTTTCTTATTCTTGATAGCACTTATCACAATTATAACTAAATAATGAATTGTTTTATTCTGTTTTGTTTTTAAAGTGAACTCTAGGGACACCTGGGTGGCTCAGTTGGGTAAGCATCTGACTTCGGGCTCAGGTCATGATCCTCGGGGTCCTGGGATTGAGCCCTGCCTGCAATGGGCTCTATGCTCAGTGGGGAGTCTGTCTGTCCCTCTCCCTCTGCCCCTCCCCATGCTTGTGCTCTCCATCTCTCTCAAATAAATAAATAAAATCTTTAAAAAAAATAAAGTGAACTCTACACCGTATGTGGGGCTCGAACTCATGACCCCGAGATCGGGAGTCACATGTTCCACTGACTAAGCCAGCCAGGTGCCCGGAATAATGAATTGTTCCATTTCAGTATATGTGCTGCTGAAGTGAGCACTAAATAATTAATTGTTTAATGCTGTTCCCCGATAGATGGTGAATTCCATGTTGATCGGGACTGCAGTCTTATTCAGCATTATATTCTTAATGCCTAGCACAGGGTCTAGCACCTTGATTGGAGAAGGTCTGGAATTGTGTTGTGTATTGTGTAGATGTTTAGATGTCTGCAGTTATGCCTGCATTTATGAGGTTGAGCAGTTTAGATGTCTGTTTGACGTTAATTAATTTATTCAACAATATTCATTGAACTAGTGTTTTTTGGTCATGGTGCTATATTTAACAGTGACTACAACAAAGATTCTGTCCTTGTGGAGCTTATTATAGTCTAGTGAGGAGAGAAGAAGAATATATGCCTTAATTGAGGTACATATTCATAAAATATTAGGTATAAATACTAACAAAATTGTGTATTATGTCATACTAATAAGTGCTATGAAGTAAAATAAGGAAGGTAAAGGTTTCTGGATTGAGTGGTATGATCAGACTTAGGAGAGAGAAGTCTAGCACCAATGTATAAGATCAATTTGAAGGGGAAACCACTACAATGAGAGTGACTACATAAGAGATTATTGGAATAATCTGGGAAAGAGATGTTGAGGATTGAAATTAAGCCACTGAAAGTAGAAAACAGGGATGGATTTGAAAAGCATTTTGGAGGCAAAACTTATATTTTGGAAATTGGGTAAGCAACTGGCTGTGAATGTGAGGAGGAAGGAATATTAGAAGATGGCTGAGGTTTTTAGCCTACATAATTGAAGATGGTGATACTATTATCTGATAAAGGAAACACATGAGGAAATGCTTGTTTGACAGAGGGGAAATTAAAGGTTTGTGGTAGTTATGCCAGGTTTGCATTGCCCTCAGCACCTCAGTTGTGGAAATGTTCAGTTTGGAAGTATAACCTATGAGAAAGGTCAAGGTTAAATATGTAGCTTGGGAATCATCCACGTAAGTACATAGCTGAGGCCCTGGGAATGGATGATGTTGTCCTGGGAATTTGTATATAAGAAGAAAATAAGGCCAGGGGAAATAACTTTTCCTTGAGTCATTTGTCAATTCTGAGAGAGTGACTATGAGGCTGAGATGTTAAGCGGTACTTTTGGAAACTTTGGGGAATCAGTGTCCAGGTGTCTAGGACCTACCAGGAAAGGCTACCTTATTTCCCTTGAGTGAGGCCTTAGACTGCTAGGGCTGCTTCCTAGCAGGGTGCACTGGAAGTACATAGATTCTGCTTCAAATACTTCAGTCTTTGAAATTGGATTACAAGTACTTGTAGGTGCCTGGACAAAGCAAATATAATTATTTTTTTGTAGAAAAAGATAGCAGCATTCTAGGCTTCAAACTTTTTATAAACTGTTTCTATAAACACAACACTGGGCACAAAGCAGAGAAAAACAGACATACAAGAAGACATGGCAACATGTACTAAAACAAACAGAAACTATAGACAATAGAAACAGACCCATAAAAATCTAGAAAATAAAAGGATCCTATATATGGACTGTAAAAGAAGGGCTTAATATATCAAAGGAAATAAAGACAAAATGGAAAATTTTGTCAGAGGGTTGGAAACCATAAAAAAGTTCAAGTGGAAATTTTAGAACCAAAAATATAGTAATCAAAATTAAGAATTCAGTATATGGCTTTAAAAGCAGATTTGACATAGTTGAAGGGAAAGTTAGTGAACAGGAAGATGGATCACAAGAAAATAACCATACTAAAGAATGGAGAGACAGTAGAATAGGAAGTCAGAAAAGCGGGGACATTGAGGATACAGTAAGAAGTCTAACGTAAATGTAATTGGAGCGTCAGAGGCAAATATAAGAGTGGGTCAGAAACAGTATTTAAAATGTGAAGTCTGGTAACTTTCCAGAAACCGTTAGAAGATTCCAAGCCATAGATTCATGAAAAACTACAGTCCCCAAACAGAATGAGTGTATAGAAATCCACACTGAAAACAGCTGAAACAAAAGCAGCCAGAGGGGAAAATACGATTGCCTTCAAAGAAACAGCAATCAGACTAACAGCTGATTTCTTAAAAGAATAAAACCATAGTACAGTGGAAGGATATCTTTAAGAGATGAACTAAATTAAATGTCAGCCTAGAATTCTGTATCTGCTAAAAGCATCCTTTGATAATGGGTTGAAGTAAAGTAAAAAGTTGAGAGGATAGAGAATTTGTACCATTTTCTCACAAAAAGAAGTATAAAAAATACTCTTCATGCAGAAATAAAAAAGATACCAAAGTAGAGGGTGGGAGATGCAGGAAGGGTGGAAAGAAAAGGGTAAATGTATGTGTGAATATAAATTAATATCAATTGTTTAAAATAATAATAATGAATGATGGTGTCCTATTGGTTTATAATACATATAGAATTTAAATATACAACAATAATGCCTCATAAATTATGAGGGGAAGGTAAGTGTTCTAATACTCCTGCATTTTCTGCAAAAGGTAATGAAAGTACCAGTTAATATAAAAGTACCAGTCAGACTTTGATAGTCGTGAATGTGTAACCTCTAGGGTAGTCACATAAAGAATACTAAAAGAATATATAACTTCCAAACTAATAAAGAAGGAACATTTTTTTAATTGTTTAAAAAGAAGGAATAATTTTTTTTAAATAAGTTATCTAAAAGAAGGCAAGAAAGGGGGACAGAGAAGCATTATAAGTGACAAATAGGATCCACTTAGTAAGATGGTAGGTTTATACCCAAATATGCCAGTAATTCCATTAAGTATAAATGAATTGAGTACTCTAATAGGCAAATATTGTCAGGTAAGACATAAAAATGAAATGTAATTATGGGCTCTTTATGAGACACATCTAAAACATAAGGACATAGAATGCAAGTAACAGGATGGGAAAAAAATATAACATGTAAACAATAACCAAAAGAAGATTGGTATTTCTTTGTTAATATCAGATAAAGAACACATCAAGGCAAAAAGTTTTACTAGAGGTGAAGAGAGGCTCTAAATAATAATGACACAGCAGCAGTTCTGTCTTTGTCTATACCAATTTGAGCAGAAGCTCAAAAAACACAAAGCAAAAACTTATAAAATTTCAAGAAAAACAGATAAATCCACAATCACTATAGATTTTTGCGCATTGAACACCCCTCCCCCCCACCACCACCATACACAGACACATGTAATCTTCTAATGACATAGAATGGTGCTTCCCAAACTTTAGTACACATAAGAAGAATGATCAGGAGAGTTTGTTGGAATACAGATTCTGAGGTCCTGTTCCTGGAAGTTCTCATTCTAAGGGTCTATGATGGGGCCTGGTGATTTGCAGCTCGCAAGTGATGCTGATGCGATGGTTACAGAACCTCACTTTGAGTGGCACAGATACAGAAAATCTGAATACCATGATTAGCAAACAACCTAATGGATCGATATGGAACAGTATACTCAACAACTACAAAATGCGTGTTCTTTTTAAGTACTTGCAGAACATTTTTGAAAGTTAACTGCATTCTGGGCCATAAAGTACCTCTCAACAAATTTTAAATAATTTAATACAGAATATGTTTTCTGAGCACAATGGAATTAAACTGCAACTCAATAACAGAAGATGACTAGAAATTCCCCTGTTTGAAAATAAAACAATATATTTCTCAATATTCTCATGGGCTAATGAGACCACAATGAAAATGGTAGAATATTTTATCTGAATGATCATGAAAATACACCTATCGAAATTCATGGGATGAGGCTGAACCCATGCTTAAAAGGAAATGTATAGCTTTAAATATGTATCATATATATAGTATGGTTATTATATAGATATAATGTAATTATATACTTATATATTTATCATGTATAAAATACGGTTCTATATAGTGTGTATGTATGTTTTCTATATGTATATAAAGTGGGGAGGCTGAAAATCAGTGAGTTAAGGATCCATCTAAAAGTATTAAGGGACACTAAAACCAAAAATGTGGAAGGAAGGAATAATGAAGATAAGCGCAGAGATTAATAAAATTCTTAAAAACCATATGGTAGAGCTCAACAAAACCAAAAGTTGTTTCTTTCAAAAGCCTCCCTTCTACCTCAGACTCTTTGTCGTACTCCCCAAAAGCAATTAACAGTGTCTTAGATATTCTTTGTAGTGTTTCTTAATATACATGTTCTTTTCAGATATTCATTCTGAACCATACTGTATGCACTCCCTTTTCCTTCCTTCTTTCCTTCTTTCCTTCCTTCCCTCCCTCTCTCCTTTCCTTCTTTACTTTCTTCCTTCTTTCCTTCCTTCTTCCCTCTCTCTTTCTTTTAACATCTTTGTGCCTCAGTTTTCTCATCCATAAAATAAGGGAAGTAATAGAACCCGCCTTATTGCATTGTTATGCAGGTATGAGGAGTTAATATATATTGCGTGATTTGAATAGTACTTAGCACTTAAGCCCTATAGAGGGGTGCCTGGGTGGCTCAGTCAGTTAAGCATCTGCCTTCTGCTCAGGTCATGATTGTGGGATCGAGCCCCATGTTTGTCCATTGTCCATCAGGCTCCCTGCTCAGCAAGGAGACTGTAACCTGCTTCTCCCTCTCCCTGTGCCCTTCCCCCTCACTCATGCTCTTTCAAAATAAATAAATAAATAAAATCTTTAGAAAAAAAGAGGAAGCCCTGTATAAATATCACAACTGTTATAATTACAAGAGGACATATGGTCCTGGACAGAATGACAGCGAGGGTAAGCCTGGATTTGGGAGGTTATAGGTGATGGTCAGGGACTGCTTTGGGGGAACACAGTGTCTGCTGGGCACTCTTTATATGTGTGTGGAATGAATGATCTGGCCAGTGATAAGTCAACAGGTAAAATTATTGGGAGAGTCAGCCAGCACCCTGGGCTTGGGACTTGTCCTACAAATCTCAGAGCTCAGAAGTAGAAGGGGATAAAAGACCTAATTGGGTTACCCCTACTAGGATCTTATCAGGTGACTGGATCAAAGATCAAGGGAGAGAAGTTTTGAAGTAGTGTAATTGATTTCTTTTTCTCCTTTCTTGACTTTCTAAAATTAGGTATTTAGGCCATTGCCCTGCAGGTACACCAGATTCTTTACCAAAACTGAGTTTCGTTACTTACATTCTATTTGAGAAGTAGTACTATCATTTCATATCAGTTATTTTGAGAAATCGGCACTTTTAACTCCAGCTGACCATACATCTGGTATAGGAAGGTGGAGAGAAGTCACTCAGACCAGTTTACCACTGTTAAGGTGCACTGTGACTTTGAGCAAATTATTTAACCTGAAGTCTCCATTTTCAACCTGTAAGATTAGGATGGTGATCATGTGTTTAGAGGTTGGAGGGCTAAATAAGATTGTATATGTAAAATGCCTAGTACAGGGCCTGGTATATCATGAGTGCTCAATAAATGCTAATTTGTCACTCATTCACTAGAGTGTTCCTGCTGGTTATGTGGTGCCTGGAAAGCCTTGTCAAGGTTCCAGAAGAAAGGGGAAAGAGGCTCCAGGCAAACCAGTGTGCTAGCAGCCTCGAGCCCCTAGTTTTTCACAGGCTCCATAAAGGTGAGAGCCAGAGAGGGGCCATGGTTGTGAGTGAGTGGCGAATTGGGTTGTGTCTAAATTCTTAGTCTCTGAGTAGATCTACCCTCGGTGTATTCTTTATTCTAAAAATGCATGTGATTCATTTTCAGGGAGAAATAATTACATATGTTGAAAGGTTTTTGAGGATAGGTATTACCATTTTAAATATATTCAGTGAAATCTTCTGGATTCTTAAAAAGCGAAGAGAACTGGGGTGTGTATTTAGTCGGGAGTGGTGGTTGAATAAATATGGATTTCCAGGAGATAAAAGGCTTGGCTATAGGGGTTCTTCACACATGACACTGAATACATTTGATGTTTTCTGTTACATGAAACTTATGTGGACAAAATAGCTAGTTCATTGTTGTTTAAAAAGTGCTCTTGATTCTTAATTTGGGGGTGCTGGTGTGTTCGCGGGGAGACGGCCCCATCTTTCCGTGGAGCTGGCGGGAGGCGCTCTCCAGCTATGTGTCAGTGTTTCAAAACGTGCCAGGCTTTCCGTGGAATCTATTCAGCTGCACACCTAACACATTTTTATTTTCTTTTTAATGAGAGAAGTAATTTTAAAGAAAAGAATCTTTAGCTGAAAACATCATCTGTGGCAATTTAGAACCACCCTGAAGCACGTGTTTTAGGGAGATGAACGGTGTCATCTGTTCTCTGTGTACTATGGCCGCGAGGCTGACGTTTTATATACTTTTGCAGATGAGCCTCTTTGTGAATGTCATGAGCAGTTATCAGTCTATCATGCATAGAGTAGAAAGGGCCAAGCCAAACTGTAAAGGTGTCAGTACATTATGGCCATAAAATTTTTCACGTCCTCAAATTAAAAAAAAAAAAAAAACAACAGTACTTGACAAGTGAATCTGTTTTAGATTATTTCAGATACTATGGAAACTGAATTTCTGTTTGTTCATTTCCCTCATTAGAAGTGGGTTGTGTTTCACAAGTTGGTTTTCAAGTTAGTTGTTAGGAATTTGAAACTTACTTCCTAAAAAGAAAAAAAATAATGGTTTGGATTTCTGGGCTAGCCCACATTTGAACCCTAAAGGAGCCAGGATACTTTGCACTCACAAGGTAGAATATTGCTCTTGTAGCCCTAGCCACTTAATACAATGGAAAAGAGATAAAATTGAGTAAACAGTTTCTGCAGAGTACTAAGAAAAAACAGGTCTTATTAGATAAGGCATAGGAGGAAAGGGACAAGAAAGATTGTGTAACCTCAGGCAAGTTATAGAAACTTTCTGACATCAGTTTTTAAGTCTGTGAGACTGGGTCTTTGAGGGGGCTAAATGAGATAATGCAGGTAATAATGAACTCTCCATAATGGCTGCTGCTATAAATATACGTACAAAGAGAAACCAAACCCCGGTTTCCTACAGATTCTCGGTCCAGTGCATTGTCTTGCATGTGGTTATGTTGGGACAGGAGTGAGGAGGGATGAGGAGGTTCAGGCACTGCTATCAGCTCTTTGTGCATGACCCTGGCCCAGAGATGTGTGGCGGACAATAGCTTTCGGTCTGGGTGTTATCGACCTCTAGTAGGAAGTTTATTATGCTCCATTATGCAGGGGGCACCCCTTTTTCTCTTCTCTCACTGCTGCCTATTCCATGTTGCCAGTTCCCCCCTCCTCCTCCAGCACTGGGAGTGTGGACTGGCTCTCCCAGGATCCAACGTTCCTGTGAAAAGGTACCCTGACCTTAGTGACTACAGGGAGCAAGCAAAGCCCACAGAGGGTTTGTTGTTGTGGCTTCTTTTTTAAGAAAGGGAAAGGTAGCATTTTGGAGGGTGCCTAGTACATCCCAGGCACAGTCCTTGGCATTTTAACATGTTTTTTCATTTAATTTTCTTGACAGCCCCCTTAGGAATGGGAATGGGTATGGTTATTCCATCTTGCAGGCCAGGAAGAGAGAACCTTAGCACGATGAAGGTAGCACAGCTAGGAAATCACAGAGCAGGGACTCACACCCAGGTCTGTCTGGCTGTCGGGCTCTCGCTCCAGCTGCCCTCTGGGTTCTCAAGGGAATGCACACATATGGTTATCTACGGTGAGTCCAGCCGTCCTGTCCTTATATAAACTTGACTGTGCACCCTTGGGAAGGAGAGGAGTGGAATGAGATTTAGCTTATTAACACCATTAACTTTAAAAATTGAACAGTATCTGGCTCCCATCCCTCATTTCAAATTGAATCACATAATGGGGATGAAAACATATTGATTAGGGGAAACTATTTATTAGAGGTAAAAATTGTTTACCATGTAAATATGCTACATGTTCCATTATACACGACTTGGCATTTCAACATTTCATAATCTGTTGCATTTAATTAGGCACAGTACATAAAGTATGCATCACAAGTAAACAGGGGAAACACAATGGCAAATTTTTCTAAGATTTGTGCTTCATAAATTTTCAGTTTTCTAATCTCAGTAATGATGTTTTCGTGTCATCTGCTTCTTTTCCAAACAAATGCTGATCCTCTCCCTGATGTGTTTTATGCGAGGAAGCAAAACTAAGGATGAACTCTGAAGTGCTGCATTTCTGCTTCTTCAAGATTAAGTCTTGAAGTAGTAATTTTTCTCTTTTATTTAACATTGTTGTTAAAATGATAAATGTCATCATAGAATGTGAAATATAAGATACAATTAATGCTAACTAATTAATAAACTGGCTTACAGTGACTGTACAGACATTGTAGATGGTTTAGCTTCGTAATTTGAACATGGAGTTTTCAAAGCAGTCTGGGAAATTTTAACGGCTTGAGATTTACAAAAAGTGTCTGATTTTAATTATTTCAAGAATTCTCGGACCTGCCAAGCTTATCCTCCTGATAGAATACAGGAATGGGACTGTTGATTCCTGTGGTTGTGTGGGCCAGCACAGGGCCTGGTGTACTTCTGGAGATTGTTAAATGACTTCTAAACAATATATTTTTTTAATATTTTATTTATTTGACAGGGAGAAATCACAACTAGGCAGAGAGGCAGGAAGAAGCAGGCTCCCCGCAGAGCAGAGGGCCCGATGCGAGGCTCGATCCCAGGACCCTGAGATCATGACCTGAGTCAAAGGCAGAGGCTTTAACCCACTGAGCCACCCAGGCGCCCCCTAAACAATATTTTTAAGAGGCAGATTGGTTCCTTTTTTCACTGTAAAGTACATTTCTCTAATTAAAAAAAAAAATACCTGCTTATCTGAAATCAATTTGGATAATATTTGAAAACACATAGGAAAACACATAGAAATGACTTATAAATCCACTCTAAAAGATAATCACATTCTGAGTGGTGTGTGGGTCCTAATACTTTTTTCCTGTACATATGCGTGTGTGTATGTGTGTGCATTTGCGCATATGTGAGTATTTTTACCCCCCAAATCTCATGCCATATGAAAGAAAAAATGCCCTTTGCTCCTCTTTATAATATATTGTGAGTATTTCCCCATGTCAATAAATATTCTTCCTCAACATGATTTTTAATCAATGATCATATCCCATTATACAGATGTGCTATAAATCTCCTTTTTTTTCCTAGTATAAATAGGACTGTAGTGAATCCCTTTGCACATATACCTCTGAATATTTCCTCAAGGTAATGTCTTAGTAATGCTGATTCAAAGGGTCTCTGCATAGTTGTTGGCTTACTCTCCAGAAAGATTATGCTAAATATTAAGTAAACTATGTCTATCTCCTTAGGTTTCCTTCTTTAATCACACTGTTTTTGATTTCCTGAAGCTGACAAATTCGTTCTTGGTCTAGCTCCAAAAGGTCATGGTGACACATGGAAGTGGTTGCCTGAATGAGCCCCACTTTTATAGCCAGAGGTCTTTAATAAGCACACCCTATCAGAGGGCTTTTGCACTGTACTCACACAAAAAAGTTGAAGTAAAACCAGAGTTAGCCTATTCACTTAAGACAACAGTCTTGAATTTGGTTATATACATGGTCCACAAAGTGCCTGAAGGTGTTAGGGCATGGTGACCAGCTTTCCTTATATATGTATAAACTCTTTCTTAAAATCCATGAGCCTCAGAAGGCGGCTGTGGTGGAAGCATTATGTGGGTTTTTTCCCTCTTCCACTTTATTGTTTGCCATTTTTCCACTTTGATGAAAGGAAATCTCCCACCCTATATGATGGCCTATTGCCCCAAAGGGTGAGACACTCTCTGGTCCCCACTAAAGAATTGTATAAAATACTGGTGTTAACCGAACCACCTTCAATCAGTGCTTTATAACCCTGTACCCCTGTCATTAAGAAATATATGTGTGATATAAAAAAAAAAACTACTCTACTTTTGATGGTCAAAACAAGTACTTTTATTTATCGGAATAAGTCTTTGTATTGCTTTGATCAGTTATAGACTAATTGTAATGATAGCTTAATCCAGAAAGATGTATTAAACATGTAGAACCTTATAATATGGGAAATAAAACAATTTTCAATTTCCATTTTTTTGTAGAACATAAAAGTATTTTGTATTAGGAGAATGTGGAAGGGAAATGTAATGGAAATACACTTCTAAGAACAAAAGAGAATGCAAAATTTCTTACTGTTAAAGAAAAGCAAGTTTATGTATTTTTTGAAATGGGTTGTGGTATCAAATTGCTTTGCTATTTAAATTTGGTTGGATACATTTTAAAAAATAGTGTTACAGTTTTATTTTAAAATGTCAACATTTATGACAAACTGAAATAACACTGTTTACAACTGTATAAACTTATAATGAAAAATTGTAGATATCAACTTCAGAAATGTGCAAAAGACAAAATATGTGTAAGCGGGTACCTGATTATTCAAAAATTCTTTAGGGAATATTCCAGCAAAAACTGTGCCGCCCACTGACACAGGACAGGTACCTTGCTGGGAAGGCTGCCTTGCCCGGCGTCAGGTGTCCTCACCTGAACCCATTCCCCACTGGACTTCCTAGAACTCTCAGACTCCTCCTTTGTCTTCCCTCCACTACTTCTCCACCTAGTGAGGCCCTGCAGGAGGGAGCTGTGAGATGGCTTGCAGGGCGCCTCTTTAGGCTTTCCCCTGGCAACAACACTCTCCCTTGTCCTGGACCATAGCCAGAGCCCAGAGCCTGCTGCTCCTGCCTTTATGCGTGCCCACCCCTTGGTACCTGTGCCTAAGTGCCCCTTGCTGTGCCTCATTCTCCCCGGTGGAAATGGCCCTCTCTTGTTAGTCCTCCACTCCAAAGTCCCTTCTTTCAGAGACACTCCTTGGATCTCTGTTCCTCTTTTCCTATAGAATGGTTTCTCCTTCCTCTCTCACTACTACAATAAAAGGGTTTAGAGTTTGAGAGGGGGGAAAGGGAATTAAGTTACATAGCAGGAAGGAGGGAGGTAGCAACTGACTTTTTTGGCTTGTTTGTGTCAACAGAGCTTCTAGAGGTTTGTGCCCCAGAAATAGGCAGTCTTAGTAAAAATACTGTTGAGTTGAATTGAAGCTAAGTCCAGTTCAGACCCCACCTCCCCTCCGAAATCTCCTCTGACTTCCCAGACCTGCTGGCACATCTCTTCCTCCAGATCCCTGCTGCACGTAGAATCTGTACTGTACAGCTGGGTGTGTGATCACCACCATCTTGCAATTTTTATGAATTGTTTTGAGCATCTTGCATTGTTATATCATCAGATTGCAAATTCTAGGCAGGTAGAGGTACATGTTTATTTGTTCTTCTATCTCCTCATGCCACAAAGTACAGTATTGACCATAATAAACACTCAGTAAACATCCCAACTGATATTAAAAAGGAAAAAACAGATGGGGAATCCTGGTGTTGAAACCTGGAACTATGACACTTTGCTGTCTGATTTTGGGCGACCTGCGTAGTCTGGGTCTCCTGTTTCTTTGTTGGTATAACATGGGAGATAGCAACAGGTAGTAGTCATCAGATAACTGCCACAGGCTAAGTCATTAACATACCCAACAATTCCATGAGTTTGTCTTTTTTTTAGATTCCACATATAAAAATATTTGACCTTTTAAAAGTTATTGGCAGTCTGCTGCTGGGTTGAGTTAGGGAAACGCATGGCTCTAGTAAACGGTGAGCCCGGAAATGTTTCTGGCCACTTCTTGGCCTTGCAGAGGGGCCCCGGAAAATCAGCAGCCTGCAGAATGTTCCCTACTCATTTCCCCAATTGCCAAAGGCTCACAGTCTAGGAGGTGTGACCATGAATAGAAGGAGGTGTGTACTTGTATTTTTATTCTCTCTCTCTCTTTTTTTGGTCATTTTTAATTGGTCTTAAAATCTTGCCTGGCCCCTTGCCTTCTGCACAGTCCAGAGTCATGAATCCTTGATACATGGCTCAAAAGAGAAGCACGGGGCAGCATATTCCCTTTCTCTCCACCAATTTCCTGCCTGCGTTTCTGTTCTGGGACCAACATACAGACCATTCCAGCTCCGAGACGGCGCAGGCTCTGCTCTGCTCACTGTCCCATGTGTACGGCCTGGTTCCACGGTGCGAACCGTGTAGGAGGGACGCATGTGATCCGTGGCTTTTGGTGCTTCCTACAGGGTGAGGGTGGAGATTTCATTTGCAACTAATTGTACCCATCTGTTTTTAAAAGGTGACAGAAATTCCTGAACTTAGGTGTCGATTCGTGCATTAATTACACTGATCTTAGTTGCGGCAGCCTGTTCTTAATGGCTGATGGCTGCAGTACCCAAATCTGTGATCTCAGAATGTGACGTGCATATTTTAATTTGAGAAATAGTTTAACATTTTTAGATATTCATTTAGATGTGGTTATGCAGGTTAAACATAACGTATGATCACTGCTTCTTTCATTGCTTCCAATTAAACCTTGCTTGTTAGTTTAACCTCTAGGTAATCCCATCAAACAATTGGTGTCAAGGAAACACTGCCCACAGTAGCTTTGGATGAGTGGCCATTAATTTTAATTGCCTTGATATTAAAGATTAAGAAGTATTGGGACTAGCAGCATAGAAACGATCTGATGTCAAGCAAATCCACTTGCTAAAGCTTCCCCAGGCTGCTGGTGATATTAAAATTTTACTGTGAGAATTAAATAAACCTTTATTAGTGATGACTGTTGTTTGATTGGTCCAGGGGTATGCATAAACACGGGATTCTTACGTATCTAGAGATGAGACCCTTCAGTGGTACAGAGATTCCTCAATTATGAAACTGTTAATAAAGCTGTAATCTGATTTTCCAGGCTAGGTTTCATTAATGTATTATAGCTTCTCTGATTGTCAAGGTAATATTAACTACAAAGTACAGAATCCAACAGAGAATTGTTTAGAAGAGGAGAATTCTAAGATGGGCCTTTGTTGCTAAATTCAGAGTTGGGGAATTTTCATTAATTATACTTAAGAAATGCCATATTCCCTCTCAACCAGGAATATCTCCCTTTGCACTGTAGATATATTCAATATTTAACTCTTTCAAAGGCCTGCTGGTCTTATTCAGACAAACCAGAGGGATGTATGTTGAAGGAGCTTTTTGAGAACCGGCTCTCTTGTTCTGTCTCCTGAGCTGAGAATGTGCTTGTGAAACATGAGGTAGGGTCCGAGGGAACTTGCTTTAACGAGCATAATCAGAACGGATACCTTTATGGTCCTTTTTCAATTTTGAGTCAAAACTTTTGTTTTTAGAGTCCTAGAATTCTGGTATGGGACTGCATCCTGAGAGTCACTGAGGCTAACTTCTGGTGCAGAAATCCCTTCCAGAGCTTCTGTCTCCATGTTCTTGGAGGCCTGGGCTCCACATCAGCATCATCACTGGCTTCCTCCTCTCCCCTGACCTCTTCAGCTGGTCCTTGGCAAATTCTGCCAATGCCTCCCCCATGATAGCTGCCCTCTCTATAACTATTGCTCTGCCTGGTTCTGGGCCTCATTGCCTCCTCACCTGTACACTCTCCTGGCTTTTTCCTCCCACTGCCACATCCTATTTGATGCTCATGTGCTCCTGCCCCAAGCATATGGGGCTCAAAGAAGGGAGGGCAAAGAAGGCCAATGGCCTGGTGGGGTTCAGTCTCCCAGGACTGTTTGAGAACCTGATATCATCACCATCTAGGTGTTGGAACTAAGGACAATGATGAGAAATGAGAGTGAATGAGATCTTAGTTCCTAATAGAGAACTGAATATCCGTTAGAATTGTCCAACGGTAGAATCAGGGACTTTGTAAGGTAGGAAATACCATGTTTCTAGAGGTGGAGATGCTATAAATACAAGAGAAAACAGAAGGAGGTGCAGGTTTAAAGGACACATGAATTCCATTTTAGACCTCTTGAGTTGGAGATTGTCGCAAAACATTTATATGTTAACATCTTTACAATCAAGAACCAAAATTCTTCATACAGGTTAGGCCTAGAGATGGAAATCTGGGAGCCATCCACACAGAGACAATGATTGAAATCATTAATATGGATAAGATTGCTCAAGGAGAGGAGAGAAGAGTTGAGTTTTGGCCAAGAGCTGAGTTGTGGAGAACACACACACACACACACACACACACACACACACAGCATATCAGACACTGCTGAAAGAGCAAAGAAGGAGAGAGAAAAGGCCATTGGATTTGGGATAGGTGTTATGCTGTATAACCACCTCAGTAAGCCACCCAGCCCAGGGATGCAGAGGGCTCTGCGTAATGCTTGACGCGTAGGAGGTAGTCATCGAATGATAGCTATTATAACCACTACTATTTGATACGAAGGCAGGAAGTGACATATACAGTCCATAAAGGGTATGTGGGAAGGAGGAATAATAGTGGAACAGAAGCAGCTAGGAAGTCCTGATCTCAAGCATATTTACTTCCTGGTGAGTTTTGGCTCGTTTCTGTCTGACGAACCTATGCTCATGGTTGCCACAGGAATCCTAGCAAGTGTGCCTGCCTGTGTATGTGTGCATTCCCCAGTATGAGACAGCATGTGAGCAGCGGTGAGGCCAACATTGTCTTCCTCACGTGGCTTCCTTGCCAGGGTTCTCTGGCTCCTTCTGGAAGGATGAGTGCCATAAGTTGAAGAATGAGAGTTCTATTTCCAAGGCAATTAAACTCTTGGCAGAGAAGGTCAATAAGCGTGCCCACTGGTGTAAGTTGGGTTGGAGGGCTCATACGACTCCTTATTTTTCCTCAGGGCCTCTGCATAGCTGTTCAGAATAAAACAGTGACCCACCCAGCCTGATACCACAGCAGTATGCCCCATTGGCGGATTATTAAGAAATTATTAAAGAGTATTTTTAAACTGTTACTTTAGCAAAAGGGAGGTCAGAACCTTTTATATAGCAGGTGGGTACCTTTTTATAACCTGCTGCGTGGGTTTTGTTTCTTTATCTAGCTCAGCTATAGGTGCCTGAACACGTCACGTGACTATGAGCAATGAGTCTTGGGCTGAAGTTTTGCTGTCAGTGAAATGTGATGAAATCTTCCTGTCGCCAAGTTCCTCTTTAGAAAGCTCTTCTACTTGCGTGGGCTGACGTCACAAGTAGTATGTAAAAGACACAAGTATATTCCACCTGATGAAATCAGAGCTGCTTCCCTGTATTTGCATTTGACCTTATTGGAATTACTTGAATTTCAAGTTGTGACCTTCTCATGTGGTAACTGGCCGAGCTTGAGCAGCCATCTTGGCAGACACACAGAACCTTCTAAGACAGGAGACAAAGGGGTCATTCATCCATTATTAATTGATGTTACTCTTTTCAGCAGACCAAACACGATTCTACTGTCCAACTGCCAAAATCGTTCCAGACCCAAAAGCAAGAAGTCATTCCTTCACAAAAATGTATTATTTACCTAACTTAACAGATGTTCCCTTTAGTATTTTCAGCTCCTTTTTAGGGGGACTGAACACTTAAATACCGATCAGTATATACCAACTGAATACTTTTTGTGAACAGTGCCCCTGTCCTTTTTAATGTGACTGTCACTAACTCCAAGAAGTGGTGTTATTCTGAGTGTCGAGGTTTGCAGAAAGCAAAAGTCAACCTCGAAAACCATGGTGTAAGTTAAGAACTTAGTGTCTCCCAAGGTGTCCCCTTGGTGTCCAACGGTTATTGCTGGAAGGTTGACCTCTCTTCCCCTTCACTCATGTCCCTGCGATTTGTAGGTATCCAACTGGTTTGGCAACAAACGAATCAGGTACAAGAAGAATATCGGCAAGTTTCAGGAAGAAGCCAACCTCTATGCCGCAAAGACTGCCGTGACGGCCGCACACGCAGTTGCCGCCGCTGTTCAGAACAACCAGACCAACTCGCCCACCACGCCAAATTCTGGTGCGTACTAGCCGCTCACTCCCTACTTGGCTCGGGCAGCCTTGTGCCACAAAACCCGGTCCCACAGGCCAGGACACAGGAGCCCTACTGAGGACCCAGTGGAGTTATAAAGGAAGATTTATGTTAAAACGAGGGCTTATTCTAGGGCCGGGCGAGAAAGTGGATGGCCAGAGTCCATAAACCCACTGTTCATAGCGAGTGCTACTCGCTACTGGTAGATTCTGGAACCTTTATTTACACCTCATGGTGGTTTTTAATTCAGCAGTTATGCAGAGTGCTATCACTAATAAATATTTTAACTATATTGTTCCATGTATCATTTTAAGGTCCATAGTGGTTTGTCAAAGAATGAAGGAGATAGCGGAAGTGGGAAGGTGACCTGGTGCTGTGCGTAATGAAGCTAAAATGTTGGGGTACAGCTGTGCTTCCTACCTAACACGGCTGCAGACTCCAGCCTGCTGCCCTTCTTGGCATTTCTTTAGCATCTATGCTGACTTGGTAGGTGATGAGCCGTGAGGCGTGCCGTGCCTCATACACGGATGCAGTGTCTGCAATATCGTGGTACATTTGGGCCACATTTTATGTGATGTTCATGATGGAGTTAGAAACATCTATACATGACAGGGAACTTGGGTAACCGTGAACGGTGTGCAGCCAGTCCAGGCAGATGGACTTGGGAAGCAATTCAAGGCACTTTTCTAAGGAGATCTTTTAAATATATCTTTAAAAGTTCAGAAAGCGAAGGGTTATCATTTCTTTGTTTCGTTTTCTTTCTCCCGCCCTCTCCCCCATCACCTCCCTCGCCCCAGACCCCTCACCCCCTGTGCTTTTTAATGAAACATGAACAGATGAAATTTAGGTAGAAGGTGTATGGCTAAGAGCTTCAGAAAAATGTTTCTTCTCCACATGACTGTCCACCATGACAGTTAATGACGGTGAAGAACTCACTTAACGACCAAGTCCTAGAGAGAAATGCAAACAAGGGGGCGGCCTGGGGCCGGCTGCTGGGTGTTTTCCTGTTCGCTTCCGTCTCCTCTTTGTTTCTTATTTGGGCTTCCCCATTGGTAGGACTTTCCTAGCTGCAAAATGAACCGCAGGACCTACCTCTTTGGAGTTGCCCTCCATCTTCTTAGATCCGGAAATGCTTTATGTTGTACACAACCTTTCCCTTCTGCACCTTTTCTCCTCTCCCTGCCTCTAGGTCTTTGAGGATTATGTGTGTAGCTCTCTGTTATTCAGCTACTTAACTCTTTCCTTTCCAGGTTCTTCTGGTTCTTTTAACCTCCCAAATTCTGGGGACATGTTCATGAACATGCAGAGTCTGAATGGGGATTCTTACCAAGGGTCCCAAGTCGGAGCCAATGTGCAATCACAGGTAGGAGAAATGCCCCAACTGGGGCCTTTCTGGCAGGGTAGGGTTTGGGCTCAAAACTCCATACTCTTACCCCCGTGGAAGTGGTCTGCACGTCCATGCAGAACCTGTGCTGGGTGCTTCCAAATGGGACCCATCTGCCCCACCATTTAATTTAACGAGAAGTCAGGTGAACAGTGACTTTTGATGATTCAAACCTGATAAACTTTGTGAATGCATTCGGCTCTGGCTTGAGCTCATGGAGAGGGTTGGGTGCATCTTACTTTGGTAACAACAGCAACAACAACAAATTGTGTGTGCCAGCGTATGTGTGGTTTAAAAATATATCACTCTTTCATTTCTGAAATTTTTAAAGTCAGAATTTAAAAAGCCCCTGAGTTCTTAAAGTATATTTTCTCATCCTCTTAATTGAGAGCAACTACTTGTGTGTGTGTGTTTGGGTGTGCATGTGCGTGTGTGCATGTGTGCGCATGCGTGCATGTGTGTGAGGGAGATCCAGTATACATATTTATAAGTAGTTTGCACCCATAGCCATGCACATTTCGCTGAAGATGTAGATGGAAAGTTTGCATTTTCCACGTAGATGGAAAGTTTGCATTGCCACGAAGGTGTTATTGTTGGGCTGCCATGAAAAACAAAGATGTGTGAGTTTAAATATGCAAAGAATTGCTGAAATTCTGCCAGTCACATTTGATTGATAAATTTGTCTTTCATTGAAGATGCTAAACCCTCATGGCACACATAATTCAAATTGTTTCCTTTTGTAAATGATGATGTTTTAATAGATTTGGGATGATGAATTTTGTTTCGTCTCACTTCTAGGTGGATACCCTCCGTCATGTTATCAATCAGACGGGAGGCTACAGTGATGGTCTTGGAGGAAATTCACTGTACAGTCCACATAATTTAAATGTGAGTACCCTGGGGAACCAGATTCGAAGAGCTGTAGGAACAGCGTCAGGTAAACAGTGACTAATAAATAAATGAATGGCCATTTGACTTGGCTTCTCATCTTGTTCGCAGGTGGGGAAGGCAGCATTTTTACTGCACTTTCGTTTTATGAATGCAAACACTTAATGTTACCCAGATGCACTTAGAAGTCCTCACAAATGCCCAAAGTGGCGGCTGGCATTCTGTCATCAATAGGGAACTCAAACGTTGGCCCGTTAAGATGCCATCTCCTACTGGCTGTGCTGTGTTCCAGGGAGATGGTGGAAAGCAGGTCATTTATCTTCAAATCAAGTAGCAGAAAATATTCCCACACAAAGCCCACATGAAGGGGACAAACTTGGAGGGCCCCAGACCAAGCTAAACAAAGAATTCTGTTCTTAGGAGCAAGCTGGCTTCATTGTCGATGGGGGATAGAAAACATGTTCAGCACTTTTAGTGGCACTTTTTTTTTAAATTATGGAAGAAATCATTTTAGCTTGTGTAACCAATTCACCAAAACTTTACTTTTACCCTATACTGACATGGATGGAAAATGGCAGAACGCACAGGTCTGGAAAGGGAGCCGCGGTAGGGAGGTGGTGGTTGGGGCATCAGGCTGGAGCTAGGGAGGGCAGGAGAGGACAGAATCTGGGATTCCAGACTTTGGGAAGAAACGAACTGCTCAAAGCATGGTGGTAGAGTCAGGAGGAAAGTGGACAAAATTCTCCCTTTTTAGGGCCTTCGCTTGCTGAGAAAGTAAATATTAATGATTGAAAAAGTGATTGAGGATGTTCAATTGTAAAGGAAAGAAAGGACCATTAAATACTCAAATCTTTTACATTTGAAATGTCAAATCTTTCTTTTTGGGTTTATAAATAACTCATAATAACCCACAACAAACCATATAAAAAGCCTTTTAGTTGCATTTCTCCTTTTTCATTTAAGTGTTTTGAAATGCTTCAGAGAATGTGCGATATCCTTATCAACATGATAAAATATGAAACTGTGATTGCCTGCAGCATTTTAGAGACATGAATTCCATCTTCACTGATGAGGCTTGATAAGGCGCTGTTGTATAATACACTGCATAATCTCAAACCACCAGAGGAAGGATTAATTTATTTTGAAAAAAAGAATGCTTGCTGACAACCTCTCCTCCAGCTGCCACGCTGGGTAAAAATATTGTACATTTGTTGTTTATAAATTTGGATAAAAGAGGAATGATGTTTACTTCAGATGGAATATCTTCAGACTTGTATCTGTGTAAGAGTTTTTCTTTTTCTAAGTAGATTTTCATACCTGAGGGGCAAAAACAGCTTACCGTTTAGATAGAGAAGAGGATGGCTTAGAGTCCCACCAGCACACGTGCGCGTGTCACCGTCCAGCCCGCACAACCAAGGCTTCGGAAACGCGTCGCCTCGGCGTTCCCTTTTTCCTGGCCGGAATCTGATAGGCCTCCAGCCCGAGAAATCCTTTTCCCTTTGGCTCTTTTCTGCGTCGTTGTTTGCCCCCATCCCTCCCTTTCTCTTGGTCCTGGAGGCAGGAAAGGTGCCTTCCAAGAACAGTGACCCTGGGAGAAAGGGACGGGCCCACCAGGCACAAAGCTCACCTAGAAGGCAGCCGGGCTGGGCGGGGACCCGGGTGGAGTTCTCTCAGGCCCAGTGGCACAGGCCTCAAAGAAGCCTTTTTAGGAGGGACGCCTGGGTGGCTCAGTTGGTTAAGCAACTGCCTTCGGCTCAGGTCATGATTCCAGCGTACTGGGATCGAGTCCCACATCCAGCTCTCTGCTCGGCAGGGAGCCTGCTTCTCCCTCTGCCACTGTGCCTGCCACTGTGTCTGCCTGTGCACTCTCTCTCTCTCTCTAATAAATAAATAAAATCTTTAAAAAAAAAGAAGCCTTTTTAGGTGGACTCATGGGAGAAGTCACCGACGGAGGTGAAAGAGGCAGGGGACGCCTCTTGACCCACCTCAACACGGGCGTGGGAGGTGTGGGTCTGGGGACAGCACCGCGGGAGGCGGGTCTGAGCCGCAGGCACTGGGTGGCAGCCCGCTCCCCCTCGCCTTCTCTCCAGAAAGGCCCGCCCCGTCACTTCCACTCAGTGTTCCCCAACTCACGAGCCCAGCACCTCCCTCTTCTTGACTGACATAAAAATATGTAGCGACAAGCTGTCTGCCACAGCAGAAATCTGATCAGACATTGATTTCAGCAATTGCCTCTATGGGCCGAGACAGAAGGCGAATTTGTTTCTGAGCACTGCTACCGCGACGCCCGTCCGAGGCGGGAAGGGCCAGCGGCACGTGCGGAGCCGGAGCAACCTCCCGGAGAGGCGCTCCAGTTAGAGATAATTGGAATACAGATGTGAATAGTGGGCTCCTCCGCAGTTCATGCATTTTCATTCCGGAAGATGCTATTTGGAGGGAAATTCTGGCCTTCATTTTCCAAGGGTTACAGTCGCTGGCTGTCAGGCGTGCGTGGAAGGCGGGGGGGGGGGCACCTTCTTCTCTATGGAAACGGGGATTCAGCTGGGCTGAAGTTTATACTTCGTGGAGCCTGAGGTCTGGCGGAGGCATCGCATCGAGCTTCTCCACTGCTCCCTTTCGAAAAGATTTCTCTCCGAGTCACTTTATTTTTTACAGCCAATCAAAGGCCAAGCCGCACGCCAGCTTGAGGCTCGCCGAGGCCCTCCTTCAGCGAGCTGATTTATTGCCAAGACTTTACTTGGTGGGATGGATTTGTTTTACATGCATTTAATCCCACTTTAACACATGCTTCAAACTCCTGCCAAAGTGGGTTTAGAAAATACATTTTGCTAATGTAGCTTTGCTCTCACGTTGTCATCTGGGTATTTGAAATTGGGGAGGAGAATTAATCTGGAGACGCGCACCCGGTGAACTGTGTTTCTCCTTTCAGGCTAATGGAGGCTGGCAGGACGCAACAACTCCGTCTTCCGTGACTTCCCCTACAGAAGGCCCAGGAAGCGTGCACTCGGATACCTCTAACTAATTTCCGGCAACACTTTTCCCTGAGCTGACATGCCTCAATACGTGCATTCAGAGCAACAGGAGGAAAAGGAAAGCGTTTTTGTAGCCCACCGTCCACAGCTTTACTGTAAAACCTTGTCTTATTAGAGAACTTGGTAAATCCGTTTTTTAAGGAATCATAATCATTTGTATTTATACTTAAAAACACACAATGTTAAAAAAGCACTTTATCCAATTAGGCCAAGATTTAACATTGTTGACAGTCCTGTAGCTATTTTATCATAATTTATTATCGATATTTTACATTAATGGTCTCACAGTTGCCAATTACTTGGCCTTAAGGGTAAAAAGTACAATATATGCTAAACCTCAATCGTTAAAGCAGATGCAAAGATTCACCTCACCTAAATTGACTTTCTCGCATATTTCCATCCCAGACTTTGATTGTCTTTCTTTCATATCGCTAATGGGGTTGGAATAAAGGAGCTGTTTGGCTATCTCTGTTAACGATGGTTTGTTTAAGAATCTTCCTGGTCACGTTTGTGTTTCGATCTCTTATGTTATAATTAGATCAGAGACTGGTAGCATCTTTTCTCTCTCTGGAAGCACCAGTGCCCAGAGTCTGCTCGGTAATTAAATTATGGATCCAGATTGTTCTGGGGAATGAAGATGCTTGCTGCTGATAGAGGTGAACACGAGATCTGTCTGGGGTTGTACGGTGTGCGCTGGGTGCTGCACGGGCTTGTCAAGGTTTGCTCCGTCCTCTGGGCATCGGCAAGGGCCCTGCTCTCTGGAGTGTTGTATATAGTGTAGCAAAAGAGTATTTATACATCTCACCAATCAAAACACAGCTTGATTACCTCATGCGAACTCATACAAACCAATAGAATTTCAACATGTTCTGTAGCTTAGAGTGCTCACTTACTACCTCTGAACAATACTCACGCTGTAGTTCGTCTCTTTCTTACCTTTTTGCATCTTGTAATTAACTCTTTGTTTCCCTTCATAAAATGTAATTGTACATTGTAATCTTTTAAAAGAAAAAAAAAATCAGGGTTGCATTTGCAACCTTTAAAAAACCGAGAGTGGAAACATTGGGTCTTCAATGAACACGGGATCAGTAGAACTGTTGTAAATACTGAGAAAGCATTTTGAATGTCCTTCATCTTGTTACTAATCCATGCAAAAAAGAAAAAAAGAAAAAAAAGCGGCGCCGATCGTGATGCATTCAGAGTCCAGTATTCGGTACTGTACACTTTACCCTGCGCGCTGGGGCCCCCCCCTCCTTCCTCTCTTTTTGTATTGTATGCGATTCTGAAACTGATTGAGTCATGAAAATAATTTGTGGCGGTGATTCTAATGTATTAAAAATGTTTCGTGTTCCTTTCTAACTGGATTACACCCTGGATTGAAAAAGTCTTCCTCGTGGTAGCTCTATGTAGTTTCAAACATGAATAAACTTTTTGCTTTCATGATTAAATGTTGCAATGTCTTAACTCCACCGCCACGGGAGCGGGCTGGGGTGTGTCAAGCTGCCCCGGTCACAGAGGGACTTGGAAATGACGGGGAAGCAGGGACTGGAGGACGAGCCCCTACCGACCGACGGCTCTCTCTGGGCGCGCTCCTGACCGGCTCCTGGACCGCTGTGGCATGTCCTCCCCTGATCCCTGCGTTCTAAGAATGCCACAAGGAAGCTATTCGCCCCACTGGCAGAGATTAGGAAAGTAAAGCTCGTAAAAGTTGAGCAAATGCCGTAAAGTCACAGAGTTGGGACAACAAGGGACCACGCTCTGAACCCAGGTCTCTCTGCCCCAGGAGCTCACATTCTCCTGACCTGATGATGCCCCCGGCACTTGTTTAATGGAAAGACCTTTTCTGTCATTTATTAAAAGAATAACCAGTCTCGTCACCTTCACTTCATTTCAGGGCTTCCGTGAGATACCAGTTAAGAACAAGCAAGAGTTCCTCTGAAAAGAGCGAGCCTCAGATAGCTACTGAAAAAAAACCCAAAAGCTTCACACCCTCTCTAAGTATACTCTTTAAAATTCTAGACTGATAAAATGTTAGACCAAGAAAGACTTTAATTAGATTAAGCATTGTTTTTGTTTTATTAAAATAGCCAGGAGTCCCATATGTTTACATACGCCTCTGTCACGAATATCTAAATCTTTACCATAAAAGAAGTGGAGAGCAGGTAATTGGCCTGTTTACTATATCTCAAGGAAATTGACTCACAGGAAATCAGATTAATGTTAATCAGCTGCAGCAAATTGTCTATGATAAATACAACTTTTACTATTTCAGTTGGTAGAGCCAAGCAAAACAAGGTCTAGGGCCACCATTCCCATTAATCTTGAGGCGGTTATACCGCGAGAGTAAACTTTACAAAATAGATCGCCCTCCAAAGCTGTCCTCCCTCACGTGGGCTCTCAGCCTGCCTGTAGGAATCTCTCCTGTGGCTAAGTAGTTATTTGCATGATTCAATTAGCTTATGGGTCAGCCTTTCTTATCTTTGTACATCAAACAACCTCCAGGCTATGTGGTTTTGCAAAAATATCCTGTGGAAATCTGACACTTGTGCACGCAAATACGTCTTCTTTAATATCCAGAAACACACACTTCCTAAGAAGTGTATCTCAGCTTTCATGTCAGGCCAGCCGGTTGAGAGAGGCGCATATCAGCGCTTGTCGGAGGTTCTCGAGCAGACGAACAGCCCTTGAAGGAAGATCGGTGAGTCTGAGGCTTGATTCTGGGGAGGCCTGGATTAAGATCCCAGTCTCTTTCCTACGTCCTGGGTGGGGAGCCCTCACGTTTCCCCTCTTTGCTCTTCTTTAGGGGGACAGAAGCATCCTCACTTCATAGGGAAGGAAGCTGGGGCATGGCATGAGCCCCAAGTTTCTTAGGTTTCACTCCAAATTGGGTGAAATATATTCATCTCATGGATTTTCATCAGATCACCTTTTCTTGGTCAAGAAATGGGTTAAGGGTTGGACCCAGAGATGAATGAAATCAGGCCCTAGCCCTTGAGAAGCCGAGACCCGGGCCTGGGCCTGGTTCAGATAGCAAACACTCATGCGGGTATTGGAAGTGTTGGTAGGTTTCTGAACCCCAAGAGTTGAGAAATGAGGATCCCATAACCCACTCACAAGATCAAAGGAAATAACAGCCGTCAATCACAGAAAATCATACCCCATGACAGGCTAAGGGGCCTGTCCACGTGTATAATACAGTCGGATACACAGGGGCACAGGCATGTTCAGGGGAGCCTACATGTATGTTCGAGAGTTTCTGGAGCCTAAATGAGCAACTCATGTGGCACAAGGATCAGCCTCGTGCACAGCTGCGCATGAGCAGTGTGGCTGTGCAGACTAGGTTAGAACTACCCTGTAACCCCTGCCATTCCCTGGCCAGAAGTGGGGGCGGGAGTGGCAGCGTTCCAGAGCAGCGCCCTTCTGGTGTGGACGAGTCTCCCACGCGCAGTGGTGTTTTATGTGAGAAATACGCGTCGGTGCCAGGAGCAAGGTGCCTTCTTGGGGCTGACAGCTGCGGCTTCTTGAGCACCTCCTGCGGACTGGCCCTGGGCCAGGTGCTTTCTGTATAGCATCTTATTTAATGCCCACAGAGCCCCACGTGCTCGGACTCTGAGGCTCCGAGAGGTAACACCACCTGCCCGTGATCTCCCACAGAGCTGGAGGTGGCCCTTCCCAGCAGCCGCTGGCAGCGGGCTGGAGAGGGGCTCCTGTGAACCTGGGCCACCAGCCTCCGGGGGGGTTCCCTTCTGGGTGAAAAGGAGAGTCACCCCCCGCCACCCGTCAGAGCTTGCAAGCCTCCCACCCGTGCCTCTGTTGCCCAGGCCACATGAGTATGTGTGTCCTGCGGTGCGTACAAGATGTGTGTCGCAGGCTCCTTGTGGCCCTGTTCATGTCTATGGGTCACAGAGTTGGGCACGAGGGACAGGAAGAGCCACATACTGGGGCTTGGCCGGGCCTGGCATCGTAACTAATGGAGGCAAGTGAACTCGGGAGGGCAGCTGTCATGATGAATGAGAAGTGCTTAGCACAGGGCCTGGGGCACGTGTCCTGCATGTACTTTGTTATGGGCAGAGTCCTACCTGGGTCCCGTGGGTGAGCGCAGGTCCCAGGCGCTGTCCCCTTAGTTCCAGCCCCTGGCCACTGAGCCCACTGCCCACCAGCCATTCAGTGTGAGCATATCTCCAACCCCACCCTGGGTCTGCCTCCTGATTCCTGGCTCTGCCTCCCACCAGCTGTGTGACCTTGGACATGGGATGTCGCCTTTTGAGCCTGAGTTTCCTTGTTCTCTCTTTTTGGAACGTTGTTCCCCTACCGTCTCCCTGATGAATGCCCGTCCTTCAAGGCTGATCCCAGACCTCTGCGCCCTCTGACAGAGCCAGGCTCTGCAGCCCCTTCTGGACGTCCAGGGAGGAACCTCAGGAAGAGAGGATTAGGACAGGGCAAGGGGGTAAAAGGGGTAGCTTCAGGGAAGGGCGGACCAGGCAAGGGACAAGCCTGTGCAGAGAGCAGGGGGCACAGCGAGCAGAATTGTCAGAGAAGCCACAAGGATGCTTGCTCGCTTCCTCCCCAGGCTCACTCTCCAAACCCTCACAGCAGCCTCGAGAACACGTCCTGTTATCACCTCCGCTTTATAGAAACAGAAACTGAAGCCACTTGGCCAAAGACACACAGAGCCGGAACACAAGTCTGTGTGGTTCTGAAGCCAAAACTCCTATTTTTAACACTTTGTGCCTGACTGGCTTATCAAAGTGTCTCTTTCTAACACAACGGACAGTCACCGTTGGTGAGCCTGACTTGGGACCTAAGCAGAGACCTCCTCAGGCATCACCACCACCCCCATCAGAGCCATGGGCTCCTGTCCCCAGCAACCTGGGATCCCAGGGACATCTTCAGGAAGACTAGTGAGTCCACAAGCCCCCTCAGGACAACAAATGGCCAGCACTTCCTCCCCGCGGGACCTGGGGACCCAACCACCTCTCAGCTCCGAGATGTCCGCTGTCACAGACTCAGCCGATATGCACGGAGCCTGCTTCCAGCTGCGCCCCGCCAAGTGCACTGCCAGGAGCCACACCTCACAGCCCAGCGGGTCCTGGCCCCGTCACAGGGACAGAAATGGATGCCGGGGAGTTCAACGTGTCCCCATGGCTAGGAAAGCCCCAGGGCTGAGCACCCACGAACGTGGGCTCCGAGTGAAACTGCCTGCGGTTGAGTCCGGCTCTGCCTCATACCGGCTGCGTGTCCTTGCGCAAGTCGTGCAACCCCCCTGTGCCTCAGTTTCCTTAGCTGTCAAGCACCTGCCTCCCAGCACTGACGGGAAGACGGAGCTGGCTGGTGCAGCAAAGGGCCCTGCGTGGAGCAGAGGCCGTGGCCAGCTGTTCTTCTTTCCTATCCGGTCCCGTGATCTGCACTCACGTTGATAAAACCCAGGTCTTCTGAGACTCGAGATCATGCAGGACTTTGAAGGACTTTGAAGGACTTTGAAGGACTTCAAGGCAGCGTGTTGCCGTGTGAAGAGCTGGGGCCCCGGGGTCAGGCTAAATCCTGCCACTTACCCGCTGTGTGTGACCGCGGGCACAGAACCTCCTCACTCTACTGCGTGGCCTCGGTTTCCTCACCTGTAAAATGGGGAGACGTTGTTCCTCCCTTCCCCCTAGGGCTGGCATAAAGATTAATGAGCGGATGCACGCATGGCCCGTGGGATAGAGTGGCTTCTCTTCTTTCTGTTGTTCTTATGACAGTGCCACTGATCAGAAGGCGACACCAGTCTCTGGCCCTTCTGGTTGGAATGACTACTTCCGGTCAGCAGACGGGTCGTCAGGGGGCGTCAGCTGCCACGTGGGGTCCCTAGGAGAGGCCCCGCCTCTTCAACCCACACCCTCTGGCCGGCTTACCCCCCCTCTGCCCTCAAGCCTGGACAGAGGCCTTGGCCTCACCTCTCATCACCATCTCAGGAGATAATAAAAGGCTGATTCCTTTTCCTGGTAAAATTTCAGCAGAAAGTGTACGCATCATTAAATATGGAAATCCAGAATTTTATTAGCAATCTGCTAGATCTGAACTGACGCCAATTAAACAAAAAAGATATCATTTATAAAAAGGCAGAGTTCAACTTGTATTAAATATGAAATGCAATTTTCTCCTGGTTTTGATTTATTACTGGTGGTCCATTGTTCAAAGAAGCATGTTATATTTCAATAGAGAAATATTGTTTATTCATTAATATTTTAAAACGGGCTTATTGCTGTGCATGGCTCTCACCGAATGAAACTTATGATTTAAAACATGAATTAATAAACACATTTGAAAGTGTTAGACGAGATCACAACCTCTCATTTTTCATTTTCCTGGGAGCATATTAAATTTTTATAATTCTGCATCTACAGTTTTTTCTTTTAAATAAAGATGCAGATTTCGAATTACTCTGCTAATTTCAGGTAACCAGGAGCAGAAAAGCAATATCGTGGGGACCTATGTTAGGATCAGAGAATCCCAAGAAGACGCTCAGGTTTATTTTTGTAATATTCATAAATCAAAATAAATGAGCTTTGTGTGGGAGGCAGCATTTATGTGCGTTAGGATGCTGGCTGGAGCGGGCCTCGGCATTGGGACAATGTGTGTGTGTGTGTGTGTGTGTGAGTGTGTGTGTGTGCAGGTAGGTATTTAGCATGTCAATGTTCATGGTCACACGTAGGTATGATTGTGTGTGTCTGTCAAAAACCATGTGCATCAGCCTAGATCCTTGGGATCATGAAGTCTGACTATATCCCAGTTGTTGGGTTTGATGGTCGACCATGATTTACTGAGCACCTACTATGTGCCAGAAGCTGTGCTGGTGACAGGGACTGAGCTGGTTACACGGTGGTTTCCCTGCCCTTCTCCCTCCACACCACTGCCTGAGCAACCTCCCCATCAGGACCTGGGGCTGTTGAATTCTCCCAGTTTCTCCAACAGCAGAAATGTGCCCTTCTATGTGACGAGCTTCTGGGACATCTCTGTTGACTCGTTGATAGAGGGGAAGCTTTGGGAAGGGAGAGACCTTCACGGGCTGGAGGTAGAGGAAGGCTTCTGCAAAGAGGAGTTGAAGTAGGCTCAGAGAAAAGCACAGTCTGGATGGAGGAAATGGAGGTCCAGGTAAGACAGAAGGGAGCGGTGCATCCTAAGGACGGAGAGTGACTTCCTCCCACGGAGCTCCCAGCGCCCCCCTCCCCGCAACAGCTCACTCTCTGCCCAGCCCCTGCTGAGTCCAGCTCACTGCGGCCTCCCAGGCACCTTAGGGAACATGAGCTCTTGCTGTGCTGTAACAGAGGAGGAAGCAGAGGGCTAAGTGGGAAAGGATTTGCCTTAGGGTCTAGGTCTGAGTGCCACACCCTCCCTAAAGAGGTTTGGAAGAAGTAAAGTTTGCAAAATTGACCAGTGGGTTGTGTTGCCCCCAAGGTATACAGGGAGGCAGGGATTTGGGGAAGCCTTGAGGAAGCCCTCTTACAGAAGGAAGAGCCTTCAGTGGTGGAGAATCAGCTCTTCCCCAGAGCGCTGGCTCAGGAGGGACCTGGGAGATGAACTTACCTAGCCCGGTCTGGGGGAAGGAAATGTACAGGAACAGAAATAGTGCTGTTCAGCTCATTTTGGTGCCCCAGTGTAAGAGTTTCTCCAGAGTGAAATCACTGGCATTGCATAGATGAGGTTCTTGAACTTTACTAGGAAGGCCAAATCATTCTCCAAACCGGTGGTACTGATCCCACGTACTTGTTAACATTTAGTATTTATATCTTCTCTTCCAACCTGGTGGCTAGATGATGATATAACAAAGTGATTTTAATTTGAATTTCCCTTTCGAATGATTATTAATGAGATTGAGCATCTTTTCATGTGTTTATTGATCAAGCGTTCTCTTCTATGAAGCACCTGTTGAAGCCTTTCGCCCATTTCTGTAATTTTGTCTTTTTCTTATTGACTTGCAGAGTGTTTTAATGAACGGCAGTACAATACTTAATTAGTAGTTAAGCAAAGTGTTTTCCTCTTTGGTCACTGCTTTTTACATATGGTGTGAGGTAGGGGTCTAATTGTCCCAATACCATTTATTGGAAAGTTCATCTTTTTGCCAGTGATCTGCAGTGACATCTCCCTCGTGAATCAACTGTCCACTGTTTGTAGTTCTATTTTTGGGCTCGCGTGGCTGCTGGACTCTATGTGTGTCTCCGTGGCCGTACCACCGAGGCTTGCTGTCTGATAGAGCAAGTTCTCTCGCCTTGTTCTTTGGGAGTCTTCTGGAAATTCATGGTCCTTTATATTTCTGCATAAATTTTAGAATCAGCTTGTCAAGTGCCATTAAAAAAATTCATTGAGATTTTGATTTGGATCACATTAGGAGAACTGATATATTTCAAATATTGAGGCTTAATCTGTGAACGAGATGTCTATCTTCATTTATTTAGATTTTCTTTAATGCTTTCCATTAAAGTTTTTTTTTAATTTTTAAAAAAATTGAAGTATAGTTGACCTACAATATTGTATTAGCTTCAGGTGTACAACATCGTGATTCAACACTTACATACATTCCAAAATGCTCACTACAATAAGTGTAGCTACCATCTGTCACCGTGCAAAGTTATTATGCTATTATTGACTATATTCCTTATGTTTTACTTTTCACCCTCATGACTTATTTATTTTATAACTGGTAGTTTGTAGCTCTTAATCCCCTTCACTACTTTTGCCTACCCCCCCCCACCCCCCACAACCATCAGTTGGTTCTCTGTATTTATGAGTTTGCTTCTGTTTATTCATTTATTTTGTTTTTTTAGAGTTTAGGCATAAGGGAAATCATATAGTATCTTTCAGTAATCTTTATCATTTTCTCCATCAGGATGCTCAGGCTCCCACCAACAGAGTCCCATCCAGGTAGGGTGTCCAAATGGGAGAAACTTGGCCTTTGGGGACCGGTCCTCTGGGCCCACACAGTAATCTGGGCACGGGTACACTGGAAGAAGTCCCTCCCAGGACCGGGCGAGGACGCGATGAGGTCTTCCTTCCACATGGCTGAGCCGAGGGTGTTGCGAACAGTAGCTGTTCATTCATCAGCACTCTGGATGCGGGAACACCCGATCCAGACACGTCCTTCGGGGAGACATTTGCAACCACAGGAGCAGGTTTGCTCCCGTGTCTTGCCCAAATGAGCTGCTGTTCAGCCTTTGGGCTGCCCCCTCCACGCCTCCACGGAGTGTCCGGGGTGCTCACCGGCTTCTCCTCGCCCCAGCTCGGCCCGCCTGACCCGCTGGCACCTGCTCCGCTGGAAACAGTTGCTTAATTTGCACATTATAACAAAATTAGAGTTTCCAAGCCTTCAGCGACGAATACAGGATAAAATAAGGCCTCCGGGAATAGCATCCCCCTGCCCCTGGTGGGTCACAGCAGCGGAGTAGATGTCTGAGGCTTTAACAATCCGTGGCATCTGGCCGCTGTAAGGAGCGGGTCTCTAGAGCCGCACAGTGGCTGGCGCGTGGCTCTGGGTGGGAGTCCCTTGGGCACCGCGCGGAGCTCGTGTGATCGTGAGGGGGTGGCCCGTGTTTGATGGCGTGTGTCTCTGGGTGTGGCTCTGTGCTGCACGGCCCACGCGTCTAGGATAGGGCATGTATTAGGGCGGTGGTGGGTATGTTCCTATCCTAGGGGCAGGAAGGATTTTTGAGATTGATTTTCTGCCTCGATGACACTTGCGGACGACCTACTGTGTGCAGGGCGCGGTGTCTAGGCCCTGCAGAAGCAGCGGACACCAAGACAAACTGCAAACCCCCCACTCCCCGGGGGTGGCTAACATTCTAGCAGAGCAGATGGAAACTCTGAGGCCTGTGTCATGGGTTGAACTATCTGAATATCCCAAGATAGGGTTGAGTCCTAATCCCTAGGAAATGGCAATGCGATCTTTTTAGGAAAGAGAGTCTTTGCAAGTAAAATCAAGGTAACTGGTGATACTGGATTAGGGGGAGACCTTTATCCAATGTGACTAGTGTCCTTACCTTTCCAAGAAGAGAGCAGACACACACGTGCACGCACACGCACACACACGCGCACACACGCACAGGGAGAAGGCCACTTGAAGACCGAGGCAGAGATTGGAGTGATGTTTCTACAAAACAAGGGACATCAAGGGCTTCTTGCAACCAACAGAAGCCGGAAAAAGCCGGAACAGAGTCTCCCTCCAAGCCTCCAGGAGAAACCAATGCCGCCAACACCCCGATTTTTAGATTGGTGACCTCCCGAGCTATGTAAGAACCCATTTCTGTTGTTTTAAATCCACAAGATGGCTGTGCTTCCTAGCCCCCTGTGAGGAAGGGTCGTGGCCACAGCTGACCCTCAGCAGGTTCTAGGGACCCCAGAGTGATGAAACCAGTGTACTCAGAGTCCTTGGGCAAAATGAACAGGATGTGAGCATAGGCTGAGCATAGGTGAAATCCCAGTGAGGCCCCGGCCTCGGTTTCCTCATCTGTGAAATGGGCTAATCATTGCACCTTCCTCCATGGGGCGCCATGGGTCTCCAGAGAGACGGCGTGAGGCTGACGCTCAGCATGTGCTTCAGAAATGCAGGTGCTTTCTGACATCCCTTTGTTCATCCCTTCTCTTGACTTTTCTGAATTAAATGGAGTCTGGGCCTCGTGCCCAGACATTGACCCATCACTCAGGGGCTCCCTCCTGCCTCCCCAGGTGGGGGTGATCTCATGGACACAGGACATCCTGGTTTTCTGGCCAGGGACTGCCCCGACTGCCACTGTGTGGGACCCTGGCACCGGCTACGGGGGCCCTCTCTGCTGCTCTGACGGCTCAGACTCAGGGTCCTTCATCCCAGGGGCATGCCCTGGGGCATCTCCAGCCCCATAGACCCCTCCCCTCCCTCCAGCTCCACTCTGGGTTAAGTTGAGCCCCAAACTCTTCCCCTCCCCTTGGGGGAGGCCCTGGCTTCATTCCTTGTTTGGTCTCATGTCCCAGCGCAGACCTGGGGCGGGGTGGGGGGGAGGCAGGTGTTCAGGGTAGTTCCAGAAAGGCCAAGAATATGTTCACTCCCCCAGGAGGTGACTCCTGGTCCCTATGCTGGGAGCCTAAACTCCCGACTCAGCCGTGAAGAGGGAACGGTTCGCGTGTGTGGGTCCCTGACTTGGGCAAATTCTCAAGCAGGTGCCTGGACCACCGTCAGAGTCACCACTGTCGCCACAACATTACGTAGCATCGCCGTCACTTCCAGCACCTCCCCCTCCCCCATCAACACCACTATCACCGCCATTATCATCAGTGCTTCTTTTCAGGCCCTTGTTCAGGACTCATCTCTCCCTCTGGCTTCCCCATCGCAGTGTGAGGCTCCAGTGCCCCCGAGAACCTGGGTTCGATCCCCGTTCTCCTCATCTCCCAGGAGACGCGTACTCAGCCTCCATATTTCTACTCAGCATCTGCTCAAGGCCATCTAGGCTCTTTCTATCATGCAACTCAGAAATTTTCCAGCTCTGTCCACCGTTCATTTCCAAAGGTCCTTCCGCATTTCTAGGTACTTGTTACAGCAACACTCCACTTCTGGGTCCCAGAATCTGCCTTGCCCAATCCCCTCTCCCACTCCTGCCCACCTGGCCGAGCCCTGAGCTTGGATGCATCTGGCATGGGCCTCTGCTGCCCCTGTTACCAGATGCTGTTGGAGAGAGCCCCTCAGCTGCGCGGTCTGGAGAAGCTCTGGCCTCCCAACCCTCAGCCTCATCTGGCTGGGCTGACCCTGTGGTCCTTCCAGCCAACCTGCTCCAAAGAGGACTGACCTGAGGTCCCCTGGGGAAACTGAGGCCAGGTGACCACAACCAGAGACTTCTTGACAGGGTAGGTTATGACCAGGCAGGGAAAAGCCAGGACAGGAGTGAAGTCTACTGGGCCTAGCAGGGAGGGACCAGACCTGAGCCCTTTGCAGGTGACAGCAGCTGCCGGGCCTAGAGTGGGGGGAGTCTGAGATGCACGTCCCCCCCCCTCCGCCCCAGGACACCAGAGAGAACGGGGCAGGGGATCCTGAAGAACGGGCAGGGGGTGGAGGCAGTTCTGAGGGGAGCAGGCTGTGCCAGTGAGGTTGCAGGATGGGTCCCAGGCGTCAGGCTGTGACGGGATGTGGAGAGGCTGGTGGAGCTGGAGGCCGGGGCCGGCAGGATCCTTGTACAGGAGGGACACGGGTGTGCCAGTGTCCGTGTCTGCGAATGTGGGAGGGTGTGGGCAGGAGCGTGTGTGCGCCATGAGCTTTGTGAGCAAGCAGGCGTGACTGTGGTTAAACTAGGTACCCCGCCTGCCTCACTGTGCTGGGGGGTCCCCGGGAAACCTCGGCAGGATACACTTGACCCGTGCGAGGCCAGAGGTCTGGACCTCAAGCACAACGGCCGCAGCCAGAGACCTCACCCGGCTTGTTCGCTTCTCCGCTGTGTGACCTCAGGCTGCTTGGGCCTCTGCACCTCACTTTCCTCATCTGTGAAATGGGAGTAACGATGTCACCCTCGCAGGTGTTTTGGGAGGCTGACGTGAGACTACGAACGGAGAAAGCCTGGATTTAGCCTCCCTCTGTCTTTTCTCTTCTCTGCTTGGATTTCCTGCCTCATTGCTGCCCCCAGACCCGAATCCACCCCAGAGGGAAAAGCGGGGTGCTGCATGACCCGTCTCCCTGCGTTGATCAAAAACTCACCTTCCAGCTTCTGAAACTTACAGAGATATGGTTCCAGTTTTCCCTTTGAATTGTGGATCAAGAAAAAACCGGCGTGTCTGATGCCTGTTCTTCTCTGGCGGGGGGTCCTTTGCTCTGGGGTCTGTGGCCCAGGCGGGTATGAGAAGGGGCGTTTGCCGCTGGGTCACTTCCAAATCGAGTGGCTCAGCCACTGCCTTGGGCTGGGAGGGGCTGGCCCGGGTTTCCCAGTGATGGAAAGGGCCTACGGCTGAGTTGAAGCCTAAACCAGAACCAAGGGGTTGTGGGGGGCTCTTGGCTGCCCCACCCCCCACTACGTCCCTCCTGGCCAGGCCTGCCCAAATTTGCTGGAGCAGCTTTCCAGGCCTAGGTATGAGGCTGGGGGAGGGAGGTGAGCCTCTGTCCTGTGAAGCGGGACCAATGCTTCTGCCCAGAGCAGGTCCTGCCTCTGTTCCGCCCTCAGTCTCGCATGCTGCGGACAGACAGGCTTGGCTGGGACACGATGTCCAGGGGACAGAATGTCGGCGAGAAGGACCATCTCTCCCTGGGCTGAACTCTGGCTGGAGGAGAGGCTGAGCCTTGGTCGGCGGGAGTTTTCACCCAGAGCCCACAGACTTTCTCGACTTCAGATTTACAAATTGAAAATCATTAATAATTCTAACCAGGCGGTGATAAATCTGAGATCTCTCTCGATGAACCCAGACAGCATTTCATAAATCAAAAAGATTACTTAGGAATTTTTTAAAATCTGACGTCAAAATGTCATGGTTACTAATGGTTTCGGTAGATCTCATGTGGTGATAGATCATTTATCTACGCTACATCTCAGATGTGACACAGGGGGCAGAAATGGGATGTCTTTTAATATCGTGAATACATTTTGGCCCATAATAAAGGTATTAACAACTTCTCGGTGCGATTTCGTCTGGAGCGGGGGGTCTGATTTAATGCCATTGTGATTGTGGCCCCGCCCTCTCCCTCCCCAAACTTCCCAAGGCCCGGGGAGGCCCTGGAAAATTTTTGAGGGGCTGAGAGAGAGAGCAGCCCCCAGCCCATGGGGGACAGTCTGGGTCCCTCAAATCCGGCTTCTGCCCACAGAGGGGGGACCCTAAGGCACTCCCACCCCACTATAAAAGGGTTAGGAGTCATCTAATTATAAGCAGCAATAATCATAACTCCTATTAATTGACCACTTACACACTGACTCACACTGAATGCCTGATGTACATTAATTCACAGATCCCTCTCTTTGCCCCAACATCCCTCCCATTTCACAGCTCCCTTTATAGGCCTAAAGTCTGTCATGTTTCACTCCATCTACCCCCTCTCTGTCTCAGGACCCCCTCTCCCCAACCCAGCAGCTAGCTCTTCCATCCTCACGGACCTTCCTTCTGCCCTTTGAATACCTTTTGGGCATACTCCTGCCTCAGGGCCTTTGCACGTGCCTTTTCCTGTGTTTAGAACAGTCTTTCTCAGGTGTCTGCATGGCTCCCTCCTTCTCCTTCACATCTTTGCTGGACTCTGACCTCTTTGCTGGACTCTGACCTCTTTGCTGAGGCCCAGCCTGATACCTTATTTAATCTTGTGACATGTCCCCCTGTTTTCCTTTCCCTTTGGTTCCCTCAGTACTATCTAAAACTCTCTGAGGTTCACTCATCTCTCATGTTTGTTTATGTCCCATCTTCCTGGCTGGAATGTTGGCTCACAGAAGGCCAGAACATTTGTCTGTTCTGTTCACTGATGTGTTGAAAGCCCCCAAACTGGCCAGTGGCAGGCACTTAGTAAATAAATGTCAAAATCCTATTTCGTAGAAAATCAAGGCTCAGAGAAGGACAGTCACCAGCCTGAGGCCAGCGAGAAGTGGAGCAAGGTGCCCCTGGAGGTTTGTTTTCCTGAAAGGCAGCCCCCTGTGGTCACCACACCACGGGACATCCCACCCTGGAGGACTCCTGCTCGGGGAGCGCTGGCGACGGAGGTTCGAGCTGGGCCCCTCTGTGCCGACCCTGCTCTGTCAACCCTGGGATCAGAGAGGTCACCTCCCCCACTGGGGTTGTGATTGCAGGACAGCTCTGCCCTGTGCCACGCCAGGTGCCAAACAGTGCCCACCTACATGCTTGTCCCACTCCAGGGGGCTGCATGCGGGGTACCTGGTGGCCCCATGAGCCCTCAAACCCAGGGTTTCCCCAGGCTCAGCCGCCGTCTGGCTGTGCGACCTTGGGTGGGGATTCTACCTTCCCCTTCATTTCCTCACCTCGCCTCACCTGAGGTTCCTCTCTACCTCTCAGGATTGGGGGTTCAAGGCAACGAGATGATGCAGGGAGAGCGCCCCATGGGGAGCAAGCTGGGGAGTCTCGGAGGAAGTGACAGTGAGGTCCTGGCTTTGTCTGACCCCGGCCCAGTCCCTCACCCACTCCCTCACCCAGGTGTGGGGCCTCCTCTGCGGGCTGTCCTGCTCCCAGAGCCGCAGCCATCCCCCACTCCCGGTTCCTCCCCTCGCCTCTGCCTCCCACTAGGTGTCCGCAAAGCCTCTCAATATTTCTGGATGACCTTGGAGGTCCTGCCTGGGCTGAGGACTCCCGTGTCCCCACAGCTGTCCCAGCCTGAATCAGGCCCCGCCCCGCCCCCCTGAGACGACGACGCACCTGCCTGTGTCGTGTTCCCCTGGCGCCTTGTGATGGCACCAGCCAGCCTGCCCTCTCTTCACGGGAGAGGCATTGCCTCACCTGCCCAACTTCTAGGAGGAGGGGTGGGGAGGAAGATCCTTGGCCTTGAAACAAATCTGGGCTACCATGTACCTGTGGTGTGACCTTGGGCAGGCCACCTTGCCTCTCTTGGTCTCGTTCTCCCCTTCATGAAATGGGGATGGGGGCCTCCTCGGCTCCCTCTCCAGCCCTCTTCCTTGAATGTGGGCTCCACACCTCCTTCTACTGCAATGTCACCTCCCCGAGATGCCTTCCCTGCCTGCCGAAGGAGCCATCCTGACCCTCTGCCCCCTTCTCGAGCTTCTCAGTCCCCTTAGCTTTACTGATGTTTATCTGCTTCCAGTTTGGCCCCCGCTAGCTTGTCGGTGCCATGATGGCAGCAGCCCTGGGGGGTGTCACTGGGGTCTTCCCAGCGCCGCCCAGGGCTCGGCACGCAGCAGGTGCTCAGCCCATAGTCAGTTATGCTCATTTTCAACTTTGCTTTCTCTCACACCCCTCATCCGAGCCACCAGGAGATGGAAATATGTCACCATAAACTGCTTCTCATCATCCCTCCTCTTCTACCTGGACTGAGCCACCTGGTCTCTCACCTGGATTATTGCCAAAGCCCTGGAAAAGCATCTCTCTGCGTCCCCCTTCACTCTCTACTCGGCAGCCAGAGTTCCCTTTAAAACCTGAGCCAGCTCCTGCCCCCTCTGTGTGCACCCTCCAGTGACTTCCCTGTCACTGGGGATCAAAGCCACAGCCCTTCATTTAGGGCCATCCCTCCTTGCTACTCTCCACCCCTCCCACCCCATTAGCCTCCTTGCCTTTGAACTTGCTGTCCCCTCTGCCCAGAACTCCCTCCTCAGATGGCAAGAGGCAAGGCTCCCTCCTTCCCTCCTTGAGGTCTCTCTCACGCACCCTGTGGGGCCACCTGGACTCCTGGGGGAACCCTGCCCCCCACCAGCCCAAGGCTCCCTCCCCTCCTTTCCACCCTGTCGTCATCTGGCATCTTTTATTTGCTCTGCTGACTATCTGTCTCCCCCACTAGAGTCTTGGCTCGGCTCACTGCTGAACCCTCAGTGCCTGGAAGAGAGCCTGGTACGTAGCAGGAGCTCCATAAATATTTGTTTAATGAATGAAATTATAGGGTGAATAAATGAATGAGTGAACAGTCCTGAAGAAGCAGGCAGGCAGGGTCATCCGAGTTCAGGGCACGTGAGTATGGAGCCCTTGTTGGCTGTCGTTCTCCCTTCAAGCCCCTCACCTGTCCCCACTCCCACTCACGTTCTCGACAGGTGAGCAACGGGCAGGGGCACGTGGAATCAGACAGTTCCGGGGTTGAGCTCTGGCTCTGTCTCTTTTTAGGATGGCTGCCTGGCCCTTGTGAGCCTCAGTTTCTTTTTCTGTAAAATGGGGGCAATGACACCCTCACCAATGTTCGTCGAGCATTCTCTACGGGCCCAGCTCTGGGCCCCCAGCTTCCCAGGTTTGATAAAAGGACAATGTGAGGTCAGGGCAGAGCTTTGTGAAGACGAGTGAGTGGGAATGAGGTGCTGAAAGACCTACTGGAGGGTCCGGCCCTGCCATCCCCTGACCCCCCACCCTGGACCTCAGAACCATGCGGGTAAGGGGCAGTGACAGGGCCGGGGCGGGGAATCCACCTGCTGCCCGCCTTTGGGGAAGCCCAAGGAGTTCAGGCTTTATCTCAGTGCTGCTGCGTCCCGGCCACGCGTGTGGCAGGGCCATTCTGTGCCAGGCGGCAGAGGGACTTCCCCTCCGCCCTCCCATCCCCCCGCCTGGACCTTGTGCTCCCCTCAGTCCCAGCCCCGGTCCCGACAGCAGATGAGCCTGTCACATTCAGCGCTTTTATTTCACACAATTGCTCCTCGCAAATCAAATCCACCCCAGGTGGGGAGAGTGAAAATCAATGCCTGGTGGAAAGTTCCCTGTGGAAAACTAATTGGTTCTCCTGGAAGGTTCTTTAACCACAACAGGCTCTGGCGTCCGCCCGGGCTCAGTGTGTTTGCCCAGGGCTCCAGGCTGGCTGGCGGACGGCAGAGACCGGCACGGGCTGGGGGGTGGGGGTGCATCTCCCCGAGGGCTCACCCAGGGCCCAGTGGGGGACCCACGCCTACTGGGGGGCCCTGCCAGGCTGGGGGACAGAGTGGTACGAGAGGGAGGCTTGGAGCCACAGACCTGTTCACGTCCAGCTTCAACACTTCCTGCTGGCTACCCCTGGGTAAGTCACTTTGCTTTTCTGAGCCTCAGTTTCCCCTTCTGGAAGATAGGGCTGTCAACTGCGCTCCCCCTTCTGGATCGCTGTGGGATTAGAGATAATGTGTGCACAGCATCTGGTAGGGGTTCGATTCTCGATGAACAAGGCTGAGTGCACCCAATGGAGCTTCATTCTCTCGGAGGGGGGCGGGGGGGGCGTCCTCTGGTTGCCTCTTCTGAGGATTATTCGAGCTGTGCTATTATTTAGTGAGCGTTTACTATGCGCCTGGGGCTGATTTTCTGCTGTGACTTATCTTCCATGGCTATTGTTAACACTCCCGTTTTACAGATAAGGAAACCGAGGCTTTGAAAGGTGGGGAAACCTACCCTCCCCTCTTTCGCACAGACGGCGGGTGCCAACCCCAGGGGGGGTCGGAGGGCCAATCTGGGGGCTCTCCCCACCGCCCTAGGCCTCCCTGGGCACAAACCTTCCCAGCGGATCCCGAGCCAGCTCCCGTCACGGCCGCTGGGTCCTGCCCGGCGTCTCTAACCCTCCCTGAAGTGACATCTATATAAATATTGTTAATGGCCGGAACATAATGTTAAGTCAGGTTTTACTGGACTCCCTCATCCAGCCTTCGGATTTATGGCGATAGGATTTGAGGTAAATGTTTATTGGCCCAAGTGAGAGCTGGGCTTGCCTCTCCCCCGACTGCCTGCTCCCCGGGGCCGCCCGAGGGCCCTCGGTCCACCTGTCGGGAGCGCGCCGGGATAAATCTCACCGAATGAAATATTTATTAATTTTGCTAACCAGTGTTGATCTCATAAATTATGCCGACTTTTTCATGAAACGGTTATTAACATCCGAGGCGCCCTGTTAATGGCTTATTGACCAAATATGGGATAATTAGGCCCGGGGAGCTCGGCCTAGCTGATCTTCCAGAGGCCAATTTGGCCAGGATTACGCCAATGACCTATTTTATATCGCAGCCAGGGTTGTGGGGAGCTACTAGAGCCTGGCCCTCTGAGAGCCGGGTTCTTAAGGGGGCCCCTGGCAGAAAGCCGTTCTGACCTCCCGCTCTCCTCCTGGCCCAGAAGCCTCCGCAAGCGTGGCCAGGTCTGTTTCTCATCAGGGAAAGGGGCGCACAGCAAGGGTGCTGCCTCATGGCCCCCATCCCGACCCCAGCTCTGAGAGCCAGTGTTGTCAGAGGCAGACGAGGAAACGGGCCTGAGAGGGGTAGAAGGCACAGCCCGTACCTCCCCTCTGCTCCTGCAGGAGCTGGAGAAGGCGTTCGGCCCCCAAAGCAGGACATTTCCCTCCAGAGAGAAAGGTGGCAGGGAGCTAGAGCTCTCCCCGGGGCGCTGTGCGCTTACGTGCCTGGCTGTTCTCCTGCGCTGGCCTGGGCAGAGATGCTCGGGTCCATGGGTGTGGCCCAGATGCCTGCCTCTGTCCCCACGGGTGTGCCTGGCCCGGCCACCGCCTGCTGCCCCAGAGGGATCTTGCCTCGGGCCCACGTGTGTGCCTGAGGAACACAAGGAATTGTGGAAATAGGGGCGCATGAATCATGAGCTCCCACGAGCCCCTCTGAAAACCACCCTCGCCTCCCCTGGAGTGGGTCCTGCCCACCTGGTCTGTTCTGTGTGGCCCCGCCCCTTGCCTTAGCTGATTGGATCTCGGCTGTGCCACTAATCCCGCCTGGGCCAATCTGGTTCTCTCCTGAGAATTTGGACCGGGGACCCGCCGCTAGGCGGTCTCTGCTGGTTGGTGCATTGAGGCTGTGGACGCTTGGCAACGGTGAGAAGCCACCTTCAGCTGGTGAGCTTGGAGAAGCAGAGAGAATCTTGGACATAGGGAGACGGCCGCAGAGGGAGAACCCTGGAGGCCAGAGTCAGAGAGGAAGACGGGCAGGGGGGCTGCTGCCGCCATCCTGGCCTTGCTGGGCACCGCGGGGGCTTCCTGCCTTCTCTGGGAACCGGTGTCGGGCTTGGGTATGTGTCCCCAGAGGGGCCTGTCTGAGATGGTGGAGAGGAGACTAGAGCTGCCCTGCCTGGACCCACGCAGATGGTTCTGGGGGCCCTTGGGCTCTCTTGTCTGGAAGATGGAGGCTCCCAGAGCTGGGGGTGCCAGGAGGCACGGAGTGCTGAGGACCAATCGAAGGCTGTCAGAGGAGGGCAGGCCAAGTGCCCCCTGGGGAATGAGTGTGTGCTGGGGGCCTAGACTGCAGCCTCCTCCGCCCCTGGGCTCTCTCCTCTCCGTCAGGGGCTTGTGGACTCTGACCCCGACCCCACGCGCACCCCACGTGCGATGTCCATCACGCTGGGCTCTACAGAGCGCTGTCTGCCACACAGGCCTGTGTTTTCTCTCTGTTGACAAAATCTTTAAACATTTTTATTTTTAACCATGAGTCCTAGCCCAGGGTTGGGGGCCTGGCTTCCACGGCAGGGTTGCAGTGAGGACTGCGGCATGGGCATGTCGTTCACGGAGTGCGGCTGTGGTCTGGGGCCGCCAGGGTCATGAGGGGATCTGTGTGGTGCCCCCACAGGAGCCACCTTGGGCCTTTGCACCAGCAGGGTTTTTCTAGAGCCTCTGTCTCTCCTTCAGAGAGGCCATGTCCTCCCCTCTGCTTGAGGAAGCGCCCCCCCACCCCCGTCTCCCTTCACTATTCTCTGAGGCCGTGGTGTTCCTGTGTCATGATCTGTCCTGGTGCCTGGTGGTGAACTTGCTGGGTGAACGAGTGAAGGTATGAATGTAGGAATGAATGAATGAACAGGTCGTCTGATCAGTCTTCTAAAGCATCTCCAAGGTTGTTGACTGTGGTCCCTTCTCCCCCTCCCTGGTAGAAGCTCTGGCAGTCCCACCTCCTGTCCCCAGCTGCTGTCCCCAAAGGCTTTGTCTCCCTCCTTCCTGGCCCTTGGATTTATACCATGTACAAGATCAAACCGAACCCTTCACCACAGTGACCTCCCCGGAGCTTCCCTGAGCTCTCGAGCAGCCTCCCCTCAGCCCCTCCTGCAGGCTGGCTTGTCCCCTGTGCCCCTGCCTCACCCTTGCACAGGCTCAGATCTCCGTGCCAGTGTCACCCCGACTCCTAAGGAGGTCTCCTGCCTGTCCCTTCTTTCCTCTCGTGGCACTGAGCATGATTTGCAGTATTGTGTCTGTTATTACTATTTTTGTCTCCCTCACTAACCTGCGATGCTACAAGGGCCCGGTTGTGAGTGTTGCCATCATATCCCAAGGCCACACCTGCAAGGAGTGTCCCCTGAATGAGTGAATGAACTTGTCCAAAGTCACCAAACCATGAGCAGGGTGCCAGGGTCTGAACCTAGACCCACAATGAGGGAGGTGTTGATGGACCAGAACCTGTCCTACCCCAGGCTGTGAAGGCCTATTCTCCTCCCAAGCCTCAGTTTTCTCCTCTGTACAACGGGCACAGTATTACTCACCTTCCCCAGGCTGCAGGGGCATAGGTGAAACAAGACAGGACCCAGCACATAGTAGGTCTCCACGGACTCCCTGCTTTCAATGAGCCCAGGTGCCAGGCTCTGGCTGGGCATTGGAGAATGGGGGCCCCATACAGGGGACTAGAGCTCCCTTGCATGTTGAAATGGGTTTCAGCTTCTCGGTGTTGCTCTGCACGGTGGGGAGCTGTCCCCACTTGCTGGGGACGGCCCGCTTGTGAGCGCACTGTACACGGAGCTCTGGGTAGTGCTCTCACTCTTTAAAATGTCCCGGCCCAGGTGATCAGTATGGCCACCCAGCTCTGAGGGACAAGCATCCATCAGGCTTCGTAGAGAATTCTATGTTCTATGTTTTCTAAAAGGAGCAAGCGCGGCTGTTAAGAAAAATAACCGTATGATAGAAACAAAACATCTCCCTCCTCCCCCATCTGCTTAGGGACCCAGCTACTGTGTAGTGTGAAGCCCGGCACCCAAGTCTTCCCAAATCTGCCCCGTTGGAGAAGCTGGATCCTGAGGGCCCCTTGGGTGCTCAGGTTCTTCTTCCTCCTTGGCTGGACCTCCCAGGTCGGGGCTGATCTTCCACATTGCCCCCCACCCCCAGCCACCTTGGGCTCTCAGCTGCCAGCATCCCCTCGTGCGTGTACGTGCGTGTGCACGCACACACCCCCATCCCCGGATCCCTCCCTCTCCAGTCCTGCTCCACGTCCCAGACTCTGGCCCCAGAGGCCTCTGCCTCTCCTCAGGTGACATTTAACAAGCCTGGAGAGGAGGCAGTGCCCCGTCCCTGCCTTTGCCAGAGATGGGAATGAGAATTTTAATGAGGGTTTATTTTTAATAAAGGTTAATAAAGTTTAATTAAATTAAATTAATAAAGTCCAATATTTGCCAAGCCCTGTGTCAGGCCTGGGTGTGCGAGGCCCGGGGATTAAGCTCTGTGTTTGTGCCCCCTCCCTGGGGGTGGGGGAGGAAGGTGAGGGAGGAGGGGCTCCAGAGTCAGCTGGAGGGATAGGCTGGCTGGGGGGGTCTCCTGACAGGGACGTGGCACCCCGTTTATGCCTTCGGTGGGATCTCTGCCTCCCCCACTGGCTTGGGGGTTGCTGGGGAGAGAAGGATGGCCCAGGCCTGAGCAAGCTGGCCCCCCGCAGAATCCGGGCTCCTTCCAAAGCCCCCCTTCACCTCCCAGATGGTGGCTCAGCTCCTTATTCCAGCATTCAGGGCCCTCTGTGTGAGGCGCCCTGCTGAGATGTTCATAAAGCATTTTATTTAACCCACCCCAGCAGCAACCTAGAGGAATGTGGTGTCCATTTTATAGAGAGGGGAAACTGAGGCTTAGGAGGGGAAGCACCTCCCATTATCTCCAACAAGCACTCAGTGATTGAGCAGAAATGGGCTGGTTCTTCCTCTCTGTGCCATGGTTACCTGAGCCAAACCCTCAGCCTGGACTGTCCTTTCCTGCCCTGCCCTCTGGATGCTCCCTCTTCCTGGGCTGTGCACATACCCTCAGGGTCTCCCAGGCCCCCCAGGAGCCACGGGAGAGGCTCTGGCTTTACACATGGGATCTTATTCAATCCTCAACCCCCTAGGAGAAAGGTTTGCATTTTGGCATTTGGGAGAGGTAGAAACTGGGGCCCAGAGGCCCAGAGACTGGGGTGGGGGGGGCAGGCCGAGCTGCTGTGGCTCAGTGCCCGGGGCGGGGGGCTATGCCCTGCACTAGGAGTGGGGCTTTGCCTCTCCCTTTGGCCACTCTTGCCTTTGAGCCGGGGGTTGGGGTGGATCCCCAGGGGTGCCCAGACAGAAAGCTGAGTGATAGTGAGAATCAAGGTAAAATTTGGTCGAGAATAAGGGGACACGGAGGGCAGCTGCATTCTTGGGTCTTGGGTCTGAGTGGGGTGGTGCCAGCATCTTAGAACACTTGTCTCATTTAATGGCTCCGTCCTGGGAGAGAGCTCCCTCACCCTGGGGGCTGGGGTTGGAAGGGTATCCCCGAGGGCCAGGGTAGCTATAGCCTGGGGCAGGGGACAGCAGTGTCCTTGTACCCTACCCTGACAAGCCACGTGCTGTGCCAGGCGGGTCACACGGGCGCTCTCCCTGAATCCTCACAGAAGCCCTTGGGGGGGGGGGACCAGTGTTGTCCCCATTCTGTAGATGGGAAAGGTGAGGGTCCGTACGGTGCAGGTATGGGTCCAAGGACCCAGAACGACGCTTTCTTCCCCAGACTCTGCCTCCAGCGCAGGCTCGGGGAGGGCACCTGCCAGGGTTTTCGGACTGTCTCCTGCTGCAGGAGGGCAAGGGGCAAAGGGCACCGATCCCCAGGGCCATCTGGCCCCCACCGCAGTGGCAGACACTCCGCGTGGGGCCTCCGGCGCCAGCTCCAGCGGGCAGCCCAGCCTGACAGACCGCGTGAAAGATGGTAAAGTGTTATTAACAAAGGCATTGATTTTCCTATCTCTGCTTTATGCATTTTATTAGCCAAACACTTTCCCATGTAACCACTCAGCGCCACGCTGGCTGGCGATGAATCTGAGACGCCGGGGCACGTAAAACGGAATTGACCACATTGCTTATGCGCCAACAACAAAAATCACAGGCAAAAGTGTAATAAAATGAATAGCACCCGGCAATGGCCATAAAAAAATATTACCCAGGGGACTGGGGAATTTTCTGGGCTGTGAAGTAGCTCCACAAGGGGGTCGCAGTGCTGGAGGGATGGCACTTTCGATCTCCCCGGATCTGGCCGGGGCCAGGCCTCCTCTCCGCTGGGTGCTGGCTTTGACCACATTGGAAAGAGGTGGCCACTGCTGGCTGAGTTCCTTTCCAGCTAGGGTGAGGGAGACATGAACGGGGTGCTTAAAGCAGACCCCTAGAGTCAGACTGGACTAAAGTCCATGCGCTCGGGCTGTGTGACCTTCCAACATCTCTGACCCTCTCTGTGCCTGCCTCCTCACGCGGATGGGTGAGAGCAGGCCCTTCCCTGGCTTCAAGTCCCACTTGCTTGTGAACAGTAGCTGGGTGGTTATGCTTGTGGTTGGAGAAGAACACCTTCCTGTGTGACTTTCTGAGTGTTCAGCCTCCTGGTTTGGAGGCAGGGGGATGGCCGAGATGACCTCTTCTCCTGTGGAACTGATGGCCCGCGCCTGGTCCGCGGGGCCCCCTGTCCCCCAGGCCCCACTCGTGCTCCCCTAAATCCTCACTAATGACCATGCTTCATGAGCAGCAGTGCTTCAGGAGCAGTAGGAAAAGACGCGCCCGGAATCTATATATGGATTCCTGCATCTCTGCCTGGCTCTAAATTGTGTGACAGCTGCTGGGGGGTGGGGTGGCCGTGGGGACCTCCCGGGGGTGACGACGCTGGGCCCCACACAGTGCAGGAAGAGTGCCACCAGCTGGCCTAGCACCCCAGAGCCCCGGTAGGGGGGGCCGGCGTCCCCCTCGGGACCAGGCACAGCCCCTGCCCCTCTTGCTGGCCTTGACGTGGGCGAGAGGGCCTGTCCTGGTGCCCCGAGGTATTGAGTGGGTGGAACGCTGGTCCCACGGGTCCCTCCCGCTGCTGGCCCGGCCCCGTGGGCCTTCATATCCCATCATCTCGTTTCTTGGACACAATCCGCTGGTGAATTAGAGAGGCCCCTTTCGTGGGCGAGGGGACAGGTTTAGAGAGGTGTTCAGGTCATGCCTTCCCCTCTGGCGGTGGCTCTCAGACTTCAGAGGGTGGGTGGTGGGCTAAAAGGAATATTCTGGGCTCTACCTCCTGGCGGCTGTCCATTCCAGTGGTCTAGGAGTTTTCATTTCAATAAGGCCTCCAGGAGATTCTGACCCAGGAGAGTCACAAGGGCTTAAAGAACCACTAACTTAGGGGCTCCTAGGTCAATAGTCCTGCGCCCCGCGCTTCTCCGCAGGTGTGGGGAGGGGCAGGAGGCACCCGTTTCCTGGTGCTGCTCCACCCCGGGGACTGATGCCTCTCTCCTTGCCCAGATGCCTCTCTGCCTCAGTTGTCTTGTCTGCAAAGTGGGGAGAATGATACTTCATTCAAAGTGCTATTCCAGTGGAGGGCAGCATGAGGACCCAGAACCCAGGCCTCTGGTCAAGCCTACCACTTCCCTCCTGAAGGTGAGGCCCAGGTTTTGAGATAATTCTGGAAGGATCCTGGAGAGTGTCTGCACTGGGCTTGAACTCAGATCTTGCTGATACCAGACTCTTTGTTCTCAAGTCCAAGTGCTTTAACTTGGGACCCAGCAATGGACAAGGCAGGCCTGAGGTCTGATCTCTTGGGGATCCTAGTCTGATGGGGGAGGCAGGCTTTGCCATCAAACAGCCCATCTCTAAATAGTGGTCAGCTATGATGAGGGAGGCTGGGAGGCTGTGGGAGCCCAGGAGGGGGCCCCTGGCTAAATCTTGGGGAGGTAGGGATGGTCAGGGAAGGCTTCCTGGAGGAAGAGGCATCACAGGTAAGATTTGAAGGGTGAGATGGAGTTAGCCTGGCAAGAAAGTTTGAGAAGATTAAGGCTGAGGGCACAGGGGTGTGAAAGCCTTGAGGTGGGGGTTTGGGGAACTCTCCCTCACCTGGGCTATAGTGTGTGAATGGGGCCTGCTGCAGATGGGGTGGGAGGGGACTGCAGGGGGCCACTCCAGCTGGAGCCCCCCTTTTGTGGCTTGGCCTTTCTCTGAACCCCATGACCCACCCTGGGAGACTCTAATAGCTTTGCTTGTGTCTTTTTTCTTATTTTGTGATTAATTTCTTTTCTTCAAGGCGATTTCAACTTCCTGAAAACACTCTCCCCTTCGCCTCCCTGAGCCTACAGTGAATGCACAGAACCACTTCGTCAACTGGGGGAAGAAAACAGCTTGGTTATTACACAGTAACTACTGTGGAATTACCTGATTGTTTATATTTTTCTTGCTACGTAATTGTGTTTGGCCTTAGCATGTAAATTGGGCCATAATTACTGTATAATTTATAGTTTTTATATCTTATAACAAGTTAGTGTCTAAATCACACACCCCCACGTAAATACTTTAAAATTATTCAGTAATTACTTATTTACATTATAATTAAAAATAAGTAATTAGCATACATTTACAAAGGATTTACATACTTATTTCTGAATATCAGTTGTTGGCAGTGCTAGCGAAATCTTTTGCTGATAATAAAATGGAGGCACAGGAAGGAAAAGCTTTCCCGGGCTGGGAAGGGGGATGTGGCTTCGGGGGCCCCTGGCTTCTCAGAGCCTGGCTCTGAGATGAGGGGAATTTGGGCATGGGGACCCAAAACATCTTTCTGGATAAATGAGGACTTTCGGGGAGGAGAATTCGATCTTCTTCTCCCTGGGAATGAAAGTCGGCTCGGTGTGCAGCGTGAGGTCGAGGCGGGCGAGTAAACGTCCTTCCTGACGATGCCGTGAGGAAGATGCCAGAAATAGGGCTGGCGCCTGGAGGACCTCCCCACTCCCTGTCTTGACCTCGACCCTCTTCCCGGAACAACTCAGGGATGCAGCGGAGAGTAGTTGCCGCTGGGTGCGAGAATGACGCACGTCTCAATCCCCACAGCGTGACAGCTTAGTCACTCCCATGTCGTCGGCGGAGAAATAGAGACTCACAGCAGCGAACGGCCTCAGCCGGGCCTCTAGAGCCGCGGAGCCCAGGGAAGGCCAGGCCGGGGCGGCTGGCGGTGATGGGGAGCGGGCCGCTACCACCTTCCGGTTCCCAGACCCAGGTATCCTGCTTGTTGGAGACGCTGCGCCAGATAATGGTTCTTGGTTGAAGGCGTGGGCAGCATCGTGAAGGACCGTGTTCGTCCTCACAGGTGGCTTGCCCAGGATGGCGGCTCAGTGAGGCCTGCCTATTTGTAGGGCCACCAGGCTCTGCCCCATTCCTTGAAACACCTTGTTGGCTGCCCTCTAGCCCACCGCTCTGTTACCCTCACAGCTTCTGGAAGGTGTGGTGTCTGGCAGGACCCGTGGGTCCCATGGTCAATGACACAGAGTTCACCTCCATTGCCATTGAGCAGGCCCCTTGCTCGGAGGCCATGGTCCCGTGACAGCGGATCCAGATGCTCTGTGGGGCTGCAGATGGCAGGGCTGGCTGTCCCCTCGCGGGCAGAAACGTGAAAGTCACTCCTGAGACCCGGGTCAGCCCCGTCAGGAGGCTTTACTGACCTCATCAGGGTGGTCTGATGCCATCAGTGGGCCACATCGAGGGTTGGTGTCCCACAGGTTGGGCACACTGTGTCTGTCTTAGTTGCTGGCAGGCCTGGCATTCGGCAGTGGCAGCAGCTAGGTCGGCCTTGGGGGACAGAGTCTGTGCTCTGGGGTCCACGCAGAGCCCCCATCCCTGCCACGGTGGCGACTCCATTCGTGAGTCCATCGTACAGGTTTGGGGGGCGCTGAGGCCGGAGACCCCCTGACGGCTGCCGGCGGGGTCATCCTGGCCATGCCCTTGTCCAGTGTCTCTCCTGCAGCGAGGGTCCTTTGGTGGCCTGCACGTGGGATGCAGAGATTCCCACACTTGGGGCCCGTTCCTGTCAGTCCATCCACGATGCCTCTTCCCCAGACCAGTGAATTAAATGGGAATTTGACAATGACCATGGCCTTTCACCTTTTACGTCTTTGAAGTGGCACCTATCTTCTTGCCTTTTCCCCAGGATAGGATTATTTTTGATTCTTTATCTTGGCTGAGGGGAGGGGGTGTGGAGCTGCAGAGGTTTCTACTTGGTCTTTTCTACTCTACCAGCTCTTACGGTGCAGATCAAGGTGGCCAATGTGAGGCTTCTTTCAGGTGCTAGATATGGCCTTTCCAAGGACACATTTGAGGACTGGTACGGTGACCCTGGAGTGAACTGTGAGCACAGGGGGCCCACTCTGAGGCGGCCTGGGCCGGGTTCCTGTTTCTGACCTACCCCCAATGTGTCCCTCCTTTAGCAGGGAGACCATGCTGGCTCCTTAGGGTCCTGGGTACAAATGTCACTGTGGGTTCTATGTCCGCCAGCCCCGAGCACCCGCTTTTCCACAGTTACTTTCCAGCCACTTGAGGAAACGGCTGTAGGTGCTTTGGGGGCGAGGGCAGCATTGATGCCCTAAACTCTGCCTGTGGTTTGCAGGATCCTTCTTCCTGAGGACCAGCCTCTCCTCCAGGTTCTGGGTCTGGAAACCGCTCAAGGGATTATGATTTCCCATTCTTTCCTAATCTGTTTTGAGTATTTAGAGAAAGGAACACCTTGTTGGCTGTTCATTTATCCCGACCCTAGGGACACTGGGACCAGTTTGCCGCCACCGTGACCTTGGTGTCCACTAGGGTAACTGAGTCCACTTGGCCTCCGGAGGTCAAGGCCTGCCACCTGCCTCCTCCTATTAAAGAATCCCCGTCAAGGAGTCCAGTTCTGTGACATCACTGCCAACCAACCACTTTGACCTTTGACCCCATCCTCAAGTCGGCCATGGAAGTTCCAGCATCTTTGCTTAGTGACAGCCGTTACTTTGTTCGAGCTCCAGAGAACCATCCCAACAGGTCTTGGGGCCCCTACCAGGATAGCAAGCCCTGAGTCATGGGGGAGTGTCTCATGTAGACAGACGTCCCCCCCAGACAGCTTTCAACTCCGCCTGCTTTGATCCAGCCCTGGAAAGAGTTCCTGGCTCTTGCTTGTGCATGTTAGTCAGCTCCTTTCGCCCTCCAGGCCCTCCTCTCCCTCAGGTGTCTTCCAGAACATCGGCCCAATTTGAAACCTCTGCAGAGTTCTCAGGCAGTGGTGGGTGGGTGCGCTCTTCCCTCACAAAGGATGAGGCTCTCTTCTGCAGACCTGGAGAGTTCAAAAGAATCAGAGTCAAGATTCTCAAAGGCATTTACCCGGATAACCCCATTCCAAGTTGCTGGGTCCCATTCCTTCCCTGTAAGGACCTGACTCTGACATTGGATAATTGGACTTTGATGTTCAACGGCTCTTGATTAGGTCCGAATGTTGTCTTCAGCTCCACCTGCCCTCCAGCTACAGGAGATGACAGCTTCTCTGCCAAGAAGATGTTCTAGTTTCACATTGACTTTGAAGTGGTGGCCAGTTGCTTTGAGCTTGTCTCTCTCTTTCGAGCCCTGGGGCCTTTAGCAATAACCGCCCAGTTTTATCATCCTTATGATTACGATTCCCCCCATACAGCAGAGTTGTGCAAGCCAGGATGTCCACTGTCCCCTGTATCCTGTCCTAGCTCAAGACTGGAGACAATGGAGACCACACACACAGCGTGCCGGGGACTGTCCATTCTTTGTTCTCCAACAGCGATGGCATCCTCCTCTCCAAGCAGTTGGCGAGAGAGATAGGACTCGTGAGTCCCATGCTTGACGTCTGCCTCCTAGCACGTCTCAGTTATGTCTGAGGTTGGGTTCCATAAAAGCCAACACTGAGCCAGGGATTCAAGGTCCCAGGGCTCCTGGAGGGAGAGCTCTCTGGAGGAAGGAAGTAGGGGAAGAGGATGGACAGGTGAGGGGCAGAACAGGGGTGTGGTCTTGGCTAGAGTCTAGCCTCCTCCTGCTTCCATAGAAGGTCCTGGGTGTGAACTGGTCCACAGATGTGTCCCCAACCTTGAGGCAAGGGGTCCAGTCTTTTGAACTCCCGTGGCACGTGGTCACTCCCCGGGGTGAGGGAATATAAGCTTCCAGCTGAGGACAGTTCTCCGGAGAAAGGGGCAGCTGTGAGCTGTTTTCAGCAGCGAATAGTATGTTCTTGGCAGGGGGACGGTGTGTATCCAGCCCAGTGAAGGGGATGTGGAGGGGGTTGCTGCGTTCCCCCACACCCTTCTGGGGCTCAGGGTGAGGGGCCCTCTCTCCCCGCTCTTTTCCCTTATTTTCCCTCTCAAATGAGAAAAAGACGGTCTGGACCCTGAAACCCCAGATGTGTGAATATGCTTCTTGGTTGCTGGTGTGTAGACTGGGAAGTGTCTGTGGGTTTTTCTTAAGGCAACAAACATCTGGGGCCTCTGAAGACACTCCATAAAAGTCCGGTCTCCTGCCCCTTGGTCTAGAGGTGGAAGTTGCCAGTCATCTACTTCTCCCTGGGAAAGGTCTGAGAGGGAGTCCTTTTGACTGTAGGACAGGTCGGGGGAGACCATGTGAGCTTCTGGACACAGCACAACACATTGGAAAGGAATCCCAACTCTAGGACTCCCAGAGTTCAAGTCCTGACTGGGCCACTTACCCAGGACATGTGACCTTGGGTAAGTCACTTCCCCTTTCAGAGTTTCCTCTCAGTGAAACGGGGGCAAAGAAGACGATGCCTGCTCCTAGTGTTGTAGGGAGAATTCGATTCATTCACGACTTCAAAGTGCTTAGAAAGTTGCCTGCTACGACCTCAGTGCTTAGTGTATTAGCCATTTCCATTCTGGGTCCAGGGTCTTCACCCTGTCCCACCAACAGGCAGAACTCAAGACCTTACGGTAGAGAGGCACCAAGATCCCAGTGTCTGTTCCCCACGAGTCTCGGGTGGGAAGACCTCTCAGAGAGATCCACCGAGGCTCAGAGGCTGAGCAGGGCGACCAGGCCCCTCAAATACAGTTGCTCAGAGGAAAGGGAGGGCCTAGCCTCCAACTCCAGCTCAGCACACCCAGGTCGTGGGGACCAAGGTCATGGGGGAGAGCTGGATTAGGCACTGTTGTGGCTGTGCTTAGGAGCTTTCCTGGTCCCAGCCTGCACGACGTGATGTTATGCTTTGCGGAACAGTGGATAAGTCTGGGAGTGAGAAGGAAAAAAGCCTGGGGGCTTACTTGGCCTGGCAGAGCCTGGAAGCAGCCCCAAGAGCAAGGAGGAGGGAGGACAAGCATGGTTCCTAAGCTGTGCAGGTCCCGTCTCCAACAGCGACACTGTGTGGCCAAGAGGTGCAATAGCAGTTGGTACTGTCAGCCTGGTATTCTTTTTGGCAGATTGGACTATATGTGGAAGGGTTCTGGGGGTGGTGGTTGGGGTGGGGTGGGGTGTGTGTGTGTGTGTGTGTGTGTGTAGCAGAAAATCCTTCAGAGGAAGAGGCTGAATGTAGTACTAATAGGGCATATGGAAACTCAAGTAATTAATAGAATGAATAGGAGAGATTTGACTGTATTTTGCAACCTGAGTTAGTAAAACAGACTCTACCGATTCCCTGTGTGTCTCCGTGTGGGGGGGTATGACAGTGGGTGTGATTGTACATATGTCTGTTCTGAAGGGATTTGGGATGTGTTTCTGAATCGGAAACACATAGGGATAGGGATGTGTTTCTGAATCGAGAGTGAATCGCGGAATGAGAGCAGAATGGGGTTTTGAGGGTGATTTAAGTGAACTTCTGCTATTTTATGGGCTGAGTTGCAGAGGGAATTAGCAACTTGTCCACGGTCATATATCAGGTTATTAGCAGTGCTGTACTGAAATCTAGGGGCACCCTGACCCCCGGTTTGGGGCGTTTTATCACTATTGTAAAACTTTTTAGACCTTCCAGAAAGTTCTCTCATGAACACCTTACATGACCGTAGTATGTTACAAAACTAAGAGACTAGCACTGTATGATCCCATCAACTGCACTGCAGACGTGGGATTTCTGCAGTTCTTCTCGAATGTCCTGTTCCTGGGCCAGGATGCAGTCAGAGACGCCGTGCTGCCTTTAGTCCCTATGTCTCCTTAGTTTCTTCCAGTCTGTGGGAATCTCCGTCTTCTCTTACCTTGTACGGTTTGAATCCTTTCATGGATTTCACCATTTATATTAAGTCCCCTCCAGCTCTCATCGTAGAAACCACGTGAACACACCATCATTTCCGTGAATGAATTCAGGTTTACAGATACAAACGTGTTTCTGCATATTATGTCCTTTAAGCGTATGGCGCGTGTGTGTGTGGAGGGGGGAGAGGGCATATGTATTTGGACGTGAGAAGATTCGTTGTGTATATTTGTTATAATTTTTATACTTTGGAGAAAGCTGCCCCAGAATCCTGCCTCACCGGCAGCCACAGATTCCGAAGCAAGTTCAAGAGAAGGGGCGGGCAGGCGTGAGCTGGGGTTGGTGCTGTGGTGGGTGATGCCTGGGACTCTGCTCGAGATGGGGCCATGGGGACCCCGAGGATGGCAGGTGAGGCCCCAGTGCTGGGAGATGGGTACAGGAGGGAGCCTGCCTCCTGACCTCTGGTCAAGTTTTTCATGCCTGCAGTTAGAGCTCCTGCGTGCCCTATGACCCCTTCCCCCACAGGGGAGAGGGCAGCCCGTGGGAGCGGACATGGGTGGGCGTGTGCGTGAGCGATGTCGTGCATGTCAGTAAGTGTAAGTCAGCATGTGTGCCCTCACACATGTCCACACATGTGAACGAGTGGCTCTAACCCTCACCGGCTGGGTGACTTTGGGCACAGTACTGAACCTCTCTTGTGTCGGGGTGCCCCCAGCTTACCAGTGCAGGGTAGCAGGAGAGGTCGGGCTCGCCGATATCCTTGCGATCCTCTGCATTTCCCAGGCTCCCTTGCAACCGTGTGACAAGACCTGACCTGCGACGGGGAGCAGGGTGGCACTTGTCTCTTTGTGGGTCGGAGGCGGTTAAGACCTTGTGTATATCCATCGTTTCCCTTTCCTGCCTTGGTGACCTTGAGGCCACCTGTTGCACACGACATAGGACTGTGCCATGCGACAGAGGAAGGCCAGCGGCCCTTACTGTGCTTTATGGAGGAAGAAAAATACAGTTACTGTGATGGCCGCTGAGTTGTTTTCTTGTCCAGTTGTGACTACCAGTGATCATAGTCACCCTCGCCTTGTGCTAGGGCGAGCTGGTCATGAGGACTTTGTGAGTTAATTCATTCATGGCGACGATAATGCAGCCTGCCTGTTGGGGCTTCACGAAGATTCCGCGAGCAGGGCTGTGTGTGATACCTAGTGGGGCTCACAAAGGCCTCCAGAAATAATTACGGTTCTTTTTTTTTTTTTTTAAGATTTTATTTATTTATTTGACAGAGAGAGAGATCACAAGTAGGCAGAGAGGCAGGCAGAGAAAGAGGGGGGTTCCCTGCTGAGCAGAGACCCCAATGTGGGGCTCGATCCCAGGACCCTGAGACCATGACCCAAGCTGGAGGCAGTGGCTTAACCCACTGAGCCACCCAAGTGCCCCAATAATTATGGTTCTTATCATTCCTCAATGAGACTGAATTTCTGGTGAGTTTGATTTCCAGACCTCACTTGGATGGGTGACTTTAACTACTCAAGTGAACAGTGTTTACTGAGCCAACAGTGTGCTCCCGGTGGCCGAGGGATGTTGGGGGGAGCGGCCAGTGGAGCCTGACTGGGGCCATGGGGGAAGGGCCCTGTAGGATTGGACATGTAGCAGCTGCTCCCACCCTCGCTGCTGACCACAGGCAGGGCCAGGGAGGGAAGGGGTCTGTCTCCCGGAGGGCAATGCCCGCGGGCTGGGGTTCTGTCGGGGACGCTCAGATGGGCCCGGTCTTGGATGACATGGACATTGCTGTCCCTGTCTGCACCTGGACAGAGAAACTTCTATGAGCTACTGCCCGAGCCAACCCCTCTGTGAGCTGTAGCATAGCGGTCACAGTGGCCCCGGGGGCAGGCTGCTTCATTCTCCACGTTAAGGACAAGGATGAGGCTCTGCGACAGGAAGGGGCTTGCCTGAGACGGCAGAGCGTCCTGCTTCCATCCACTACGGGTCGTCCCACAGCCGCCCAGATAGTCCGGAGCCTGCCCAGGGCTGGCCCACCTACCAGATCTGCAGGACAGTCCCCTCAAGAGGGTGATGAGGACAGTAACAGGCATGGCCGAGTTGAAGAAGCAAATTTCAGAAGAGCGTGGATGTGCAAGACCATCTTTATAAGAAGTGAGACCAGAAGCACCTGTATATTTCCTCGGATCCATACGCGCGGGAAGGAACCGAGAAGAACCAGGAAGGACAGGCGCCAGCCTGGTTAAGTGTTACTGCTAGAGGGTGACAACATGGAGGGTGGGGTGGTCTAGCGGGACTTTCACTCTGATGTTTACATGAAAAAAAAATTTTTTTTTTTGTTCTAAAGATTTTATTCGTTTGAGAGAGAGTGTGTGTGCACACGTGAGTGTGTGTGCTTAAGTGGGTGGTGGAGGGGCAGAGGGAGAAGCAGGCTCCCTGCTGAGCAGGAAGCCTGACACAGGACCCTGAGATCACAACCTGGGCTGAAGGCAGACACTTAACTGGCTGAGCCACTCAGGCATCCCTAAAAAATTTTATTTTTAAAGTAGGCTCCACAACCGGTGTGGAACCCAATGTGGGGCTCGAACTCAAGACCCTGAGATGGTGGGATATCTGAGTGGCTCAGATGGTTAAGCGTCTGCCTTTGGCTCGGGTCTTGATCCTGGAGTTCTGAGATCGAGGCCTACATGGGGCTCCCTGCTCAGCCAGGACCCTGCTTCTCCCTCTACCTGCCGCTCCCCCTGCTTGTGCCCGTTCTCTTTCTCTCTCTCTTTCTCGAGCACATAAATAAAATCTTAACAACAACAACATAAAAAGACCCTGAGATTGAGACCTGGGCTGAGATCAAGTCAGATGCTTGACAGACTCAGCCAGAAGCCCTATGTTTACATTTGGGGGGGGGGGTGGTCAGTGAATATGTGCTGATATTAAAATAAGTAAAAGACTGTGTTCGTATAGTGTCTGTGTAATTAAGAATTCATTTACAGATTTAAAAAGGGTAAGGAGACAACTCTCGTGGGGTGTCAGCGTTTAGGACTCCCTCCCTGCCATGTTCACTCAGGCTCCTCCTCTGTGCTCTGTCAGATGATCTATGTGTTAACGTTGCATGTTTTCTTGCCTGAGGCTTTTGCCCATGACGGTCCCTCTGGTGGGAACATGCCCTCCCCCCTCTCCCCTCCTTTATCATCTGACTCCTCTTTGACCTTAAGGTCAGAGGGATCCTTCCTCTGACCCTCAGTTTTGATTGGGGTGCCCTCCTCTAGGCTCCTGAATTTCCCCCACGGTAGCTTTTATCAGGCTATACACACCCCACTTGTTTGCTTGTCTGTCTTCATCGCTGGTTTATAAAGCTTGTGAGGTGGGAGCTGGGCCGGCCTTGTTTGCTGCTGGATCTCCAGCACCTGACACGTAGCAGGAACTCAATAAGTGTTTATTGAACGAATGAATGCTTGAGTCATGAACATGTCAAAGGTGGTTCAAATAGCACAGATGCGAGTGGAATGATCACCTCCCTCTTTCTAGCCATCATATCTCTATTGATAGAGTTTGAAGTGGCATTAGCTTACTGGTGGCAGTACCTGGCTTGGGTCTCTGAGGGCTGGTTTCTGTTTAGTTAAAAGCCACATCTTCCCTGTCCTGTACTCCTTGGAGGGCCCAGGTACCTGTCTTTCTTCCCTGTTTGAGTCTCATTATGCTCGGTCCATCACTGGCTTTGTCTCCTGGCTTCTCAACTCCAGAAGAGCTCCTCTGTCTGTCCCCACAGGCTCTTCAAGGAGGCTCTGGCGACAATAGGAAGCATGTGTCGTTTGAGGGTGTGGAGTAAATGGTGGGGGAAAGAGAGTGGAGAGAGCTCACCAGAGCACAGGGTCTCAAACGGGAGGTCAAGTTGTATTCACGGCCTTGAGAGCGACCGTGACCTCCAGGAAGAAGCCCCTCTGGTTCTATGTCCAGCTGCTGTGACCTCAGAGGAAGCTTGTGGCCAGGGCTTGGGGCCAGATGCGTGGCACACAGAGGTCTCCCGAAGCCCCATGTCTGATGGGTATTGCAAACTCAGGGATGCCGCAAACCCACCCCGGCCCCTCCCCCACTCTGTCCGGACCCCGCCTCCCAGACCCCCCTCCTCTGGCCTTCCCGGGGAGCCAGGGAGCCAGGGACAGGAAATCGCACACCAAGGCCCTATCTGATCCCCATAAGTTTGCGCAAGCTTATGTAAATCACACAAAAACTGACAAGTTTTCCTATTAAAAGATAATTGTAATCAGGGTGCCGGCCGAGCGGCGTGGGGATGATTGGAGATGGACGGACAGCACGGAAAGATGGATTGTTTTAATTTGCACCAATTAAATTGAAGTTCATGGGATCATCTTCTTCAATCTTCATGAATACTTTATTTTCTGGCTGCTACGGAGCTATTAAAAAGAATGATTGAGGCACGCGGCAGGCCGGGTATATTTTATGAAATATCACCTTTAAAGAATTTGAGTACGCCATTTTCATAATGAGTTTTCTAGTACCTAATCCTCTTCTCTATTACTACATTTAAGAAGTGGATTGATCTGGGAAGTGCCGAGGGTACAGGTAATGATACATTTTGCCAGGCGCACGCGGTGATAATGGATCACGTTTTGGCAAGGAGAATAATAGATGGGCACTGGGAGAGGTGTGTGTGCGAGTTTGGTGCTGGTGGTCCAGCTTGGGTGGGGGGCCTTTGCTGAGTCAAACTCCCACTCCTTCTTGGTGACTGCCCGGGCTCCGGGTCTCTGGGCTCAGAAAGGGCCTGGAGCTCAGAGGAGGGGTGGAGCAAGGTGGGGGCAGGGGCGGTGAGCTGGGGTGGGGAGGGCTCTGGGGTCTGGGGCGGGCTGGAGGGGTCTACAGTCTCGGCTGCGGGGGACTGTGTCATCCTGTATGGTTTCTGATGCTCTGGTGTTTAGCTAAGGTTTGGGGTTTGGGGGAGGCATGAAAAGGGGAGCTCCAGAGCCCATGAGGCAATTAATGGGGTCCAGACAGCAAGGCAGGGTCTGCAACAGCCCTAGCTGTGGGCCTGACCATGGCAACCCTCATCTTGACCTTGACCTCCTTCTCTAGGCCTCATCTCTCAGCACAGTGGTCTTTGGGTCTAGAGAGAAAAGGCAAATGAGGAAGTAGGTGGTGGGTTAACCCTCAAAGAGAGCTAGGCGAGTGTGGGCCAAGGGGTCCCTGCCAGGATGGAGTCCCGGGTCCTCTAGCGCGGGGTCATGATGACGGGCAGAGGGCAGGACTTAGGGGTGACATGGCAGGTCAGATCGGAGGAGCCAAACCCGAGTGGTGGGCCTTGCTGCCTGGTCTCAGCAGGTACCTGAGGGCATTGGCCTGGCCCTCGAAGGGCTCCCCCAGGTCCCTGACATTGGCCCAAGGAAGAGTGGGCACTAGGCATCCAGCAGGACCAGCCTCGGAGAAGAAGGCAAGAGAGGCGTCCCGCCCCACCCCAGGCTGGGTCTCTGCTCCGCCACTTGGCTGGGCTCTCCTCCCCAAGCTTCAGCAGCAGCAGCCGTCATAATTAACCCTGCTAATTAATCAGGGCAGGACGGATTAATTGAGATCACAGGAGACCAGGAGAGCAGGTGCAGCTTCGGGGCTGACGGGATAACGAGCTCTCTGGACGCCCAGGGGGCCTGGCCCTGCCCGGGGGAGCCCTGGGCTCACTCAGCGGAGAACCGTGCCAGGTGGAGGCCCCAGGGACTCAGCCCTGCTGGGTGCCCTGGGCCTGCCTGGGCAGGCTTTGACAGGCCAGGGTTGCAAGCTGGCTGGGCAGACACACGAGTTCCACCCTTAACCCCGGGGGCAAGGGGACCCCAGACTTCCGTGGGGCCCAGGTCCAATTCTCTCCCCCACCAGAGAGCAAATCTCCTGCTGCCCCAGAGGCCCCTGGAAAGGGGCTCAGATTTGAGCTGAGCCCCCCAGAGAGTGGCACTCCCCAACCTCTGGGAGGGATCGCTCAGCGGGGTTTCCAGCACGGGAGCGACACGGTCATTTCAAGTTTTACTAAGATCTCTAGTGGCTTCCCAGTGGAAGAGAATTTGGAAGGACTCCAAGTAGAAGCAGGGGCCCCACTGTGGGGGCTGCAGCTGTGGTCCAGGTGTGTGCGAGTGGTGCCTTAGGCTAGGTGGTGGCTGAGAAGGTGTGGCGGGCTCTCGGGTTGCAAGCCACAGAGCTTGCTGATGGACCAGATGCAGTAGGATGAGGGAGAGCGGTCAAGGGCGATTCCTCTCTTGCCAGGAGGTTCTGCTCCTGGGTCAGGGAGCCTGGAGCAGGTTAGGAGGGGAAGAAATGTGCAACATGGTCCAGGTTACAACCTCCCTCCACGGAGATCCCACCATCCTTGTAACTTTGCTCATGCTGTTCCCTCGGCAGGAATGTCCTTCCCTCCTTGAAACCAGGTGAGCTCCTCCTTAGGCTGAAACACCAAATTCTCTCCTTATTTAGGCGAGATGAACCATCTACTCCTTGAAAGCAAGGTCTGCAAGCTTGGCACTGGTGACATTTGTGGCTGGACCGTTCTTTGTGGTGGATGGCTGTCTCGTGTATTGTAAGATGTCCCACAGCCTCCCTGACCTCCGCTCACTAGACGCCACTGGCTATCCCATATGTGACGACAGGAATATCTCTAGACATTGCCAAATATTCCCCGGGGCGGGGGGCAGTGAGGGGCACAAAAAATCATTCCAGCTGGAAAACTATTGCTTTCAAAAGAAATAAGGAGAAACCAAAGAAAAAGCAAAGGAGAAGTGAGAATCCCAAAGCCTGGACCACAGACCCGCAGGCTGGAGGCTTCTGTGGGGTGTGAGTTTTGAGGCTATGAATGCCCAGGGCTTCTCCAACACAGAGGTTTTCGACTTTTGTACAACTACATTCCTAAAAAGCACACACCTGCCAAGAGACACATACAAGAAGGTCCAAAGTGCATCCCCACACCAGACGGGACGCCGTCTGCAGTAGGTGAGGAAGAAAATGTGGGTGTTCCCTCAGGACCCTGCGTGACAATGAGCCCAAGAAACCTATACACACAGCGACGGGAGTGCGTCTCACAAGCAAAAGAAGTGGACAGATGCCAACGCGTGCACCTGGCATAACCCCAAATATGGAAAGTTCCGTGGTGGGCGCTAGAGTCCGTTGGTGGCCACCTTTGGCATTCACAACCCCTTGAGGGGCTGGCGATGTGCTTCTCGATCGGTGTTGATCTGAGTGCTGGTTTCACGGCTCTGTGGACCCTATTAGAAATCTCTGGACCGAACCCACTTAAGATGTGTGCATTTTTCTGCCTATGTGTTATGTCCCAATCAGAAGTATACTGAAATCCTGGACGAGTCCCTCCAAAACAAAAAAACAAAACCAAGTATACTTAAAACATAGGGACACTCCCTTGAAAACAAATGAAAGTGTCGTGTGTCAAAGTTGGACATGGTAAGAAAGGCGGGTTCGGCTGACTGAACACAAACCAAGTCACGAATTCCTGGGTTACGCCAGCCGGTCGGTCGTATGCGGGCTCTGACGCCGTTTCCAGCACTCTGCTCTCGTCCTTAGCGCTGCTCCTTTCCCTCATGGCTGATGCCTGATGTCTGACCCAAGATGGGGGATGGGGGCCGATGGACCATTTTTACAGCCTGGGATTTTCATCTGTGCCTTTAATGTCTGACTGTATGTTTCTTACCTTTCGTTGGCCCACGCAGGAAAGATAGTAACACTTGTGCTATAAAACGTTACAAGGGCAAATACACAACAGGATTGTGAGCTTGCAAGGGTTTGGATCTCTGTTTTGCCCTTTGCCCTGGTAAAATGACTTTGAGGAACCAGGTCAGGACAAGCAGGTGCCCTAGGGGTTCAGGGTGGCAAGTGTTCCTAGTTCGCTAAAGCACAAAGTTGGAATTATTACTGGGTAAAATGCAGGGGTGTGTGTGTGTGTGTGTGTGTGTGTGTGTGTGTGTGTGGTATACAAGGAGATGTTGTGAACATATAAATTAGAAAAATGGAATGATTTGCATTATCCTCATCAGGAGTCTTATTTCTTGGGGTTTGAGTGTTTCCATCAGCCCCGAATGGCTTGTGACACCTTGGGTCTGGTCTTGTAAACACAACCCTCCCTGGGGCCCTATTCCCTCCCGCAAACACAGTCTCCCTGTGTCCTCGAGGCAGAGGGCCCCGGGGGGAGTTGTCCTCACTTGCTGCTGCCCACATCCTCTCCGCACAGGCTGGCCAGCCTCCCCTGAAACCGGGGCTCACATGGCCAGCCCCAAGGTCACTGGCGTTTGACGCTCAGCCACTCCTTCCTCCTCGAAGCCTTCTCCGTCCCTGGCTTCCAGGACACCCTCCCCTGGTTTCCCTTTGTCTTGCTCACTGCCTTTTCCCGGGATTCTTGGCGGCTCATTCTGCGTTGGTGAACCCCAGGGCCACATCCAAAGGCATCCTTCTCCTCTCTGGCTTCCAGTGATCATTGTGCAAGCTCGAGGCTAACCCGCCCCCAAAATCGTTCCCTCGACTTCAGCTTCTGACACCATCACCTAGGTGACAGCTCCGTTGGCTGTCCTGGTGTCTCTCATTACACCCCCCCCCCCCCACCTCTGCCACCTTCTCATCTCAGGCAGTGCCATCTCCATCCTTTCCGGGTCCCCTCACAACCTCAAGTCATCTTGGTCCCTGGGGCTCAGCCTCTAGGCCAGCAAGTCCTGCTGGTGTTGCCTTCACATTACGTCCAGAATCCATGCTCATCTCCCGACCTCAACCACCAACCTGTCCTCTACTTGGACCAGGGCAATAGCCTTGTAGCCTGGACCTGTTTCCATCCTCACCTCTTTACAGTTTGGTGTCCACCTGTCAACCAAGGCTCTTTCTAAATTTTCATGAGGTCATGGAATTTCTCAGCACAAAGTCTCTAATCTCAACACTATCCAAATCCCTGCCATATCCTAGTAGCCTATCATGAAGGAGCCTGCCTATCTCTCCACCCTGTCTCCTCCATCAGGCAGGCTGAGGGCTGCCTCAGGACTTTTGCACTAGTCAATCCCTGCCTCCTCCCTCAGAGCTATCTCCTTAGGGTCTTCCCTGAGCACTGGCCTTGAAGGCTTCTCCACCCTTTATCTACTTTCCTCACCATTATGATTATTTGCTTTGTCTTCAAAGCCCTAAGTACATTATGACTTTTTTTTAAAGAATTTTTTAAAGATTTTACTTATTTATTTGACAGACAGAGATCACAAGTAGGCAGATAGGCAGGCAGAGAGAAAGAGAGAGAGAGGAGGAAGCAGGCTCCCTACCGAGTGGAGAGCCCGATGCGGGGCTCGATACCAGGACCCTGGGATCATGACCTGAGCCGAAGGCAGAGGCTTTAACCCACTGAGCCACCCAGGCGCCCCCATTATGACTTATTTTATATTTGTTTTGGGTTATTTATGTGTCTCTGTCAGTAGAATATATGCCCCCAGAGCCCAGGGCTTTGCCTGGGTGTAGTAAGTCCTGCCCCACTGGGGAGGCAGACTGAGCTGGGACTGAGTCCTTCTCTGTCACTTACCAGCTGTGCCCTGGGCCATGTGACTTAGTTTCCTCAACCTTAGCTTCCTCAACTGCAAAATGGCATTAATGGTAGCTCCTGCAGGTGGAAAGGTAGGGAGATGCACTCTAGACGGAGAGATCAGGCAGTGGGGGAGAGGCTCACCAGCACTGCAGGTGGTCAGGGAGTGAACCAGTGTGGAAAAGATGAGCCATGGGTTTGTAGTCTGCTGGGTCTGAGAGAGGGAAGGAGACCAGACAACCTGATTGAGGGCCAACTGTGTGCCAGGGGCTGGATGTTATCTTTACGATGATATCACAGGTAAGGAAACGTCTCAGAGAGGCTAAGGAACTTGCCTTAGGTCACACAGCTGGAGAAAGAGAGTCTACTCCAAAGGCCGACTTGGGGGCTGACCCTGGCCCTCCCGGACAGCTTTCCTCCATTTCCTCACCAGTCCCGTTCCCAACGGTGTCCTGGCCTGGAGCCGGGCACACAGGACGAGCTCCATATGTGAAGTAGGAGCTATGTGCAGACTTAGACTTGGGGGCACTCCCTCTTGGGGTGCGCGTTGTGTGCACCTGGGTCTCCCTTTCCCTTGTCCCCGCCCTCCAAGCTGGACTGGAGCCCTGCGGGTCAAGCGAGGCCTGTGCTTCGTCCCAGGCCGGCAGTGACAGCCCAGATCCTCCGTTCTCCACCAGCATTCACTTTAATTGCCCGAAAATTGACGATAGATGCAAGGAAAATAATGAGGCCTAATTATGTTAATTAAACGGCTAATTCATTAATTAACGCACTCACATCCTTGGCTTGGAGAGCCCCTCTGCTGTGGCCGGGAGGTTGGTTCCGTTCCAGCAGGGAGGAGAGGCCCTGCCTGGGGCCTGGAGTCGGGTGGTCTTCTTGGGTGGGGGCCACAGAAGCCGCGCCGCCCTGAGCTGGTTCAGCCGCTCGCCATCCTCGGACACCCCGGGCCCCGAGCACCTCAGCTCCTGCCCCTCGTCCTCTGCCTGGGACCCCCCAGTGTGCTCTCCCAACACCTTGTCCTTTGTGTTTAGCCCTTTGTAATGACATGATTGTGCCTAGATCTGTTCCATTCCTCCATCCCTAACAAGCCCCCGAGCTCATGAAGGAGGTGCCAGTGTCTCCCTAACACCCTGCTCTACGCTGGGACCCAGTGGGGGGCCCGGCACACAGCAGGTGCTCCCGAGCTGTTGGTGGAAGGAATGAAGTGCTCGTGAATGACGGGGTTGTGGGATGAGGGGCTTTGCTGCCCAAGGGTGTCCCCCTACCCCGTCCTTCTCCCTGTGGTCCCAACCTGTAGCATACTATTACTAAAATCATCTACAGGGTCCCCTGCCCAGGGATCATGAAGTAGGGATTCATTTTATAGGTAACAAACTCAGAGGAATGTTGAGGTCACATGACATCACTGTATGAAGAGGTTGACAGGGGGATCTTGGCATGGAACCCCGGCTTCCCCTGCCCCGGGCTGTGTGACTTTAAGCAGGTGTCTTAACCTCTCTGGGCCTCAGGCTTTCCCTTGGGAAATGGAGATGGAGAGCACACGGTCTGGGCCTGGAGGGGGCAGAGATTCCTGAACGTCAGCAGCTTTGGCTTCTTCCCTCTCCCTAATAATTTCCTTTTGGACTGTAAGATGCAAAAATAACCCTGGCAGAGTTGGCCAGGTTCAGGATTGCTCAGTCACTTCTGGTTGAACAGGAATGCTTTCCTGGTCCCCACCCTCTTCTTGGAGTGGGGCGCTAGGCTCCAGCGCTTACACAAAAGCCTCACAGCCCGGCCAACCTCCTCCCTGTCCAGACGCTGGCTGCCCCTGGATCCTCCTTGTGTCTCTGTCTCTTCCCTTCTCCCAGCTAACGGCCCCTCCACCCCCCACTGAGTCACCTGGGAGGAGCCTGAAGTAGACGGGGAAACCTGTGCCCCATTATACATTCATCAAAATACCACCCCCCTCATTATTTTGAACCAAGCGAGAAAGGTTCATAAAAACTCCACAATCAAGGGGAGTTCCTGGATGGCTCCGTTGGTTAAATGTCTGCCTCTAGATCTCAGCTCAGGTCTTGACCTTGGGGTCCTGAGTTCAAGCCCCGCATTGGGCTCTGTGCTGGGCGAGGAGCCTACATCAAAACAAAACAAAGCAAAAGTCTCCACAATCAAGAACATGACTATACACAAAACCCACATCACCCAACCCCTTTCCCCCAGCATTGTTAAACCCCAGGCACCCGCTACAGGGACTCCGGCTGATTAGAAATTACCTCTCCAGGTGCACGACAATGCAGGGCCTTAAACAAACAAATCACAGCCAGTCTTTACTTCAATTTTGATAGTTTGTTCATCAGGTTTTTTTTTTTTTTTAATTTCATTTTGATTTTTTAAAAAAAAGTACTGTTTCTGTTGGTCACGGAGTTTTTGGCGCCCCCTTGAATTTTGCGCTTGAGGCAAGAGCCTCGCAGGAATCCAGGCCCTCCCTCCAATCCTGGCTCCTCCTGGGCCACCCCAGCCCTACCCTCGGGCCCCCACTCTGCCCTGATGCCCTCGTGACCCCCTCTGGTCTCCTATTTGCAGGGGAAGCTGCTGGGAGTTGACATCCTGGGTGGGACCTGGGAGGGATGGGGCTTCTCTGTTCTGGGACCCCCACAGCCATCTTGCAGGGGTCTTCGGCCACTTTTCTCCACTCTGCCTCGAGAATTCTTTTTTTTTTTTAATTTATTTATTTGACAGATAGAGATCACAAGTAAGGAGAGAGGCAGACAGAGAGAGAGGAAGGGAAGCAGGCTCCCTGCTGAGCAGAGAGCCCCATGTGGGGCTTGATCCCAGGACCCTGGGATCATGACCTAAACCGAAGGCAGAGGCTTTAACTCACTGAGCCACCCAGGCACCCCTGCCTAGAGAATTCTTGGCGAAGGATGGGTTGGGGAAGCAGAGTGTGGAAACCAACCAGCCCCTCTTCTTTCTCTGGAGACCGTGGCGAGTGGGACGAGGAGTCCCTGCTTCGCTCCCGCACCTTTCCTATCTCCCCTGCTGAATCCCTGCATCGGGTTTTGATACCGAAGCCAGGACTGTGATATCTTGGTTTTTCAGGTTCCTCCCTGATGGGGCAGCCAGCAGGAAGCAGGGAGTGTGGGCTCAGGCCCCTTCTCCCACAGCATCCTGCCTCTCTTTGAACTTGGTACCCAGCAGGCCTGTCTGGATACGCTTGAAGTTGGCCTGGAGACTGCTCCGGGATGGACCTCCCTCCTGCCACGAGGACCCCCCGAACTGTCACTATCCAGGCTTGGAGAAAGGGTGGGTCCTGCAGAGAGGGGCTTCGAGCTCTGCTGGTGTCAGGTGGAATTCAGTCCTGTTTCCCAGTGAGAGGGAATCGATTGCTTTATTGCTGAGACTTAATTTGAAGGAAGTGAAACTAAAGCCTCATAAGAAATATGATTATTATAAAATGCTTAAGCCTCTGCCTGCGGGGCCTGAGCCCTGCTTGTCTCACCCCTGTCTGGGGTGCAGAAGCCACCGTCTCACCCTCTAATTGGAATGGATTTCAAAAGCGCAATAAAAGCGACCACGTAGATGAGGGAACTTGTCGCTTGGAGCCGTCTCCAGGCGGGCTTGATGAATGTGGGGTTTCTGCGGCATTCTCGTCTCCTGACCTCTGGCCCCGGGCTCTCCCCTCCGACGGATGGGAATGCTAATGATGATAACAGTATTAGTAAGAGCCACTGAATGTTTAGTGAGCAATTACTATGCACCAGCCCTTTGTGGATGTTGTCTCCCTGAATCCTATTACCTATAGGAGCAGATGTATCGAGTAAGAAACATCCCCACGACTCAGTTGCTTAAAACGGCTGTCACCTGTTCTCAAGGATCTGAGGCATCCCTGGGAGTAGCTGCTCTTGTTTGGGGCTCCACTGGGGCCACCCAGCTCTGCTCCGCGGGCTCCCTCCTCTTGCTGGGACCAGCTCCCAGCCCGGGCACGATCTTTTTGTGGACTGCAGAGGTGCAGAGAGCAAATGGGAGCGTCCCCACAATGGCTCGCCTGCTGCTTCCTCTTCGAGTTGCCAAAGCAAGCCATGGGGCCAACCCAAGACGGGACCCTATCCCGTCTCTTGCGTGGGAGATGCTGCAGAGTCACAGGCCAGAGTCCGGCTCTAAGGAGAGGTGACAGGTTGACAGGTGACAGGCACGTCATGCCATCTGCCACAGGTGCTCTGGATATTGTCTCCAGTTTACAGATGAGGAGGAGGAGAATGAGGTCCAGAGAGGGGCAGTCACTTCCCCGGGGTCACACAGCCTCATTGGAACTAGGATTTGGAGCTAAGCCCGGGTCTGGGATCTCAGCGACCCCTTTCTTGTTACTTCAGCACCTGAGCCCACCCTGGCCAGGGTAGTTCATCAGGATCTAGCCTGTCCTGACCCCAGGCTGAGGTTCCTGGTGCCCCTGGTGTCCCTCCCCACAGCCTAATTCTCTCCAGACCAGGAGTGGGCCCTGGGAAAGGTGCAGGTTAACTCCTTGGGGCCAGACACCTCCTTGCCTGATATGTGCTCTGCCACATGAGGGGACACCTGGCTTCCCCAGCTGGTGGGGGTGGAGTCAGGATTTGAACCAGGCTCCCGACTCAGAGCCAGTCTGGGCCTGGGACCCCAAACTGAGCGCAGAGACTCGCTCTTAGCTGTCTGCTATTGGCAGGGACCCAGGACTCCCCCAACCTGCTTTCCCACCAACCTACCCTGCTCCCAGTACTGGGGAGCATGCTTTCCTCCTGCCGCACCTCCCCTGGGGGTTGTGGCTCAGATGGCCCTCTCTGTCCACAGCGCCCTGCTCCCTCCTGGGCCGCTGCAGCCCGTGCCGGGAGCTCGCAGCCCAGCCGTGTGGTCCTCAGGGACCCTTGGACTCTCACCACCTGACTCTCTTCTAAGCTTTTATTATTTTTCTATTACCCAAGTAATACATGTTCATTGCAGGAAAATTAGAAAATACAGAAAAGCATAAAGAAAAAAAAATCAAGTATAACCAGTTTAGAGGCATCTCCACTCATTAGGGGTATAAACATGAAACGGTTTTATTTTTCCAATAACTGCTACCACTCAGCTCTCTCTAAACCGTCTCCCCCTGCCTGTGGGGGGCGAGTCCATCAACGACATCGCAGTTCAATTCTTTAACTTTCCACGTTGGCTTATGAAGATCGGCTTGTCCTCACGTCTGGCTCACTCCCGTGTATTTTAAACCCCCCTTTTGCATTCACAGTTTGTCTGCCTCTGCTTGCCTCCCCTGGGTGCTGGCTAGGCCAGGCTGTCCAGGGTGAAGTTTGCTCTTCTCACTACCCCCTGCTCTCCCTCCGGGGTTGGGGACTTCTGGGAGAGGGAGGGTGGCTGCGGCTACTAGCCAGGGGCTCCTCCTGCATTTCTCCATGAGCCCCTCGGGGCAGGCGTGGGTGGCCACGCGGAGGACGGAGATGCCACCACCAGTCTTATCGAGCAGGCTCCTGGCCATGGCAGATGGGACCAGAGGGCAGGCCTGTGACACGGGGTGGGCCACTGAGTGTCTTTCTCCTGGGGGGTTGGAGCTGGGCTTTGGAGCTCCTGGGGGCAGTGTCTGAGGCTGCCCGAGTTAAGGGGCTGCTCGGCACACACAGGCAGGGAAGGAGAGGGGCTGGTGGAGTGAAGACAGGATGGCGTGTGGAGGTGGGGGCTGGGAGAGAGGGGACATGGCTCCCACACTTCAGCCCTGGTTCCAATCCCTCTGGAGGCCTGGCTGCACATCCTGTCCTCAGGTTCAAGGACAGTCGCCTTTGTCCCATGTTTTTCCTCACTTTGGTTTGCACGTGTGTCTTCCTTGCAGTCCAAGACCCGGATCCAGTTCCCTCTTGCCGGGCCGCACCCCCTTCCCAACCACCCCTTGCTCCTCTCCAGGTCCTCAAAGGACTGTGGGCTCGAGGGTGACAGCAGGGGAGGCTGGGGCCTGGGTCCACAACCTCCCTCTGTTCTCAGCTCCCCACCTCCCTGGGTACATCGGCCAGTGTCCCAGCAGGAAACACACAGCACGCCGGAAATGGGAAGTCGAAGAGCTTTCCAGGAGCAGCACTGTTCTTAGAAACATGGGGTCAGGGCCAACGGGAGCCAAGGAGGATGGTGAAGCACGCAGGGTTGACGCCAGCGACAGCCACTCGCGTCCCCGGGCTGAGATCAGAGACAAGAGCCATCATCAGAGCCACCCCTCTCCTCCTAAGCCTGTCCCACCTCCTGCCACCACTTCCATTGGCTGAACTCAATGGCCAGCCCGAGGGCTGGAGATTGGGAGTGATGCCTTCCACAAAGGGCCACAGGACAAGCCAGAGAGGGAAGAGTGGCTCTGGAGGGGCCACAGAGGCTGTCCAGATCCCAGGGCTGAGAGCCACCCACCCAGAGGGCATCTCCGTAGGGAGCATCTCGCCACTAGCTCCAGGCCGGGAGGTTTCCCGCCACTCAGGCCCCCTCCCTCCCGCACACATGGAGCGTCTAAGGGCAAGACGATAAAGTCACACCATAGGTAAGAGCACCATCAGCCCTTTGGGCTACTGATAAATTGTCTTCCTCGCCCTGATGAGTAGCCTGACTACAGCACTAGTCCAGACATGCCAACGGATGCCCATTGTCGGAGATAAACGAGGACCCGACGAAGGAAGATGGGTCTGGAACATCCAGGGCTATGTAGGGTACACAGCCGTTGCTCCTTAAATGGTCGCCCCGGTCCTACACAGAGCAAGAATCCAAATCCGTTTACCAGGAGCATAGTGTCCCAGCCTGGGGATGTGCCAACCTGGGAAGCAGCGAACATCTTGCCGGACCCTGAAGTCTGAGCCTATGCCCTCCAGTCCAGGCAGATTCGTGGTTTCCTACCCCGCTGGGGAGCTCTGGGGCTTTAGGGTAGGCTCTCTGATCTGCATCAGCACCCTTCAGCCTTCGAGAGGGAAGGACCTGGGGACTGATGGCTGTGCCCGGTGGGCACCTACAGCATGCCATGCACGTGGGGTAGAGAGTGTCGCCCGTGGGACTCCCCTGTCCTTTGAAGGAGGTACCATCAGGATCCCCATTGTTCAGATGGAGAGAATGAGGCCGTGAGGCCTTCACTGACACGCCCACGGTAACAAGGCTAATGAGGCATTCCTGGAGGTCATTCTGTTGTTTCCTACAGATTGCCTCACATTGTCACCCGCCTTGTCCCCACGCCTCCACGCCTGCTGCTAAAGAGGCAGGGAGAAAATTCTCCTGAATTGAAGAATAAATAAGCGAATGAAAGCAAGGATTTACACCTCTAGCCCTGGAAAGGTTTATTTTAGGGCTGCTTCTGATTTTGGGAAATGTAACATACCGGCCACAAGCATCCCCACTGTCCAGATGGGGAAACTGAGCCCAAGGCCCCCCAGTCATACCTGAGCTGGGGACAGAACCATTGCAGCTCCGGCCCCTGCCTTGGCAGTGGCTTTGGAGACAGAGTAAAGAAGGAGCCTGGAGGTTATTTCCTCTTTTTCCCTTCCTCTGCTCTTGGTCCCCATCCCGAAGGTAAAAAGTTCATGCGGGTGGCCATCCGTCGCAGGCTGTCAGGCGGTCATGTAATCTCTCTGTGGTTTTATTACTTAAAAACGGTGCGGCGTCCGGGCTGGGGAATTTTCCAAGGTGTTTGAGGCTGCCACGGGCCCCATTTATATTGTGCCTGAGTTCCCTTCCCAGTCTCCTTGAGACAAGTGACCAGCAGGCCCCGCCGTGAAGGCCGTATCAGTCATTTGCCAACGGGAGCCGGGCCGTGAATTATCAGGGGACGGTGCGGCAGGGAGCGCGGGCCGGGGGCGCCGGGTGACAGTAAACACGTCCTGGGAACGTGTCTCCCATCACTCACAGGCGGACAGCAGATCTAGGCACACGCGCGGCCCCGATCTCTAAATCTTGGCCTGACCTGTGAGAGACACGGAGGTGACTTTCACAGAGTCCGTCTGCAGGGGAGCTGGAGGGAGAGTTGACGGTGGCCTGGCCGCCTTTGCCCTCCGGCTGGGGCAGCGTCTCTTCTTGGTGGCCGTAGGCAAAACCCCGACCTTCTGGGTAATTAACTTCCCCGTGCGTTCATCCTTTCATCTCACAAAAATTTATCATCCGGTGGCACCTGTGAAGAGAGTGTACCTTTTGGATTTCCTGTAAATGCAAAATGAGGGTCTTTGTTCTATGGGGGCAAAGGGACCCTAGAGTCAGGCTGTCGTCCCCTCTTTGTGGTCCCTGGTAACCCGGCTCCCACGGAGTCCTCCTGCTGGCTCACCCTCTCGCTCTGTCTGGGGTGAGAGGCTCAGAGAGGGTTGGGCGAGAGGTGACCGTACCCAGGAGAGGAGCAGCAGCTCTGCGGAGGGCGTCTCTTTCCCGGGACAGCTGCTCCGTGCCGGACTCTGCACAGGGCACTCACGCACCCCGTCTCATCAAACCTTTACAACATCCCCACGCCGGGGGGTACCATCCATTTACAGGTGAGGAGACATGTGTATAGCAAGGTTAAGAAGCTGTCCAAGGTCAACGGGTGAGTCAATGCTGGAATGTGGGCTCCGACTCAGAGTCTGCCGGGCCCCTAGTCCCTGGGAGCAGGGTTCTGGCTGCTGCCTGCTGCTGGGGACAGGGTGATGGGGGGACGGCCGGGGTCTAAGGACCTCGAGAGCTTTCTGTCCGCAAGTGTCCCATCTACCTGCCATGGAGACCTGGGTATGCGCGTCTCATCTGACCCTCCAGTCAGCCCACAGTAAGGGGCGGATCTCTGGTTTAGGACAGAGGGTGGGGACAAAAAGCGGCCCTTAGCTTAAGAAGAGGGCAGAGAAAGGAAAAATGAGGGGTGGAGGCCAGAGAAGGGCTGGGATGCGGCAGAGGTGGGGAGAAGGTGGGGAGTCAGCCGAGATCAGGGGACACTTGACTGGGCTTTGTGCCTTTGCATCTTTTCCTCTCTTCTCTGTCTCTGTGGTCCTGGATGAGTGGCTTCGCCCCACCAAGACTCAGTCTTCTCACCTGTGCAGTGGGGACTGCGGCACCGATTGCCTCGAGGATCTGGGAGCAGAGTAACCAACTTGTCCTGGTTTGCCTGGACGCTGCAGATTTTAGCACCGAAAGTCCCTGTTCTGGGAAATCCCTCCCTCCGACTCCAGTGGGTCAGGGCCTCCAAACCCACAGCGTGCGGCCTTGGTTCTCAGTCCCTCTGTTCCCTCATTTCCACTGCGTTTGCTCCGAGTGTCCCCTTCTCTCCTAGTCTCAGTCTCAAACTCCTCCCCGTCACTGGAAGCTTTTCCCTCCTCTTCCTCTTCCTGCCTCTGTTTCCGTAGGCCTCATCCCAGCCCCCTGCCTGCCCTAGACCCCTCTTTCTCCTTCCTCTAGCTCTTGCCTGTTTTCAGGGAGCTCTTTGGGGTCCCAGTCTCTGTGCTGTGCCAGAGCGTCCGCCCCTCACCATGGGCTGGAGAGTCAGGCAGGACACCCGCCCGTGCTCTGGTCAGAGCGACCCCGAGATCCTGACCTGAGCTCCTGAGGACCCACGGTCCCTGCTCCGGGCTGGGGCAGCTCACCTGGTCAGGGAAGCGCCCGCACCACCTCCCCCTGCCGCAGCCTGTCTGCACTCAGACAAGGACTGACTCTTTCAAAGATAATTTATTGGCTGATACCTCATTGCACATGGTAATAGCTTGTGCTTAAATAATAATAAGCTTGATTGCCGTGCAGTCGTTAAACTTTTTTTCCCATTCAGTTTAACTGACCATTTTGTATGTGGTTTGGAAGAAGGGGGGAGAGAGCGAGCTCAGTCATTATTCCAGGCCTGAAATGGGAGTTAATTCCTAATGAAGGTATAATTTTATTCCGATGATTTTACATTTAATTAACTAAAGCTACAAGTAATTTGAAATTAGACGGTGATGGGTCCTCACTTTGGGGATCACACAGGGCAAAGTAGGGGAGCTGAGGGGGGGACAGAGGGGAAGGGGTAGCCTGGGAGGAGTGGGTAGGAGAGAGGGATGAAGGGAAGGGGACCCTGTGTCAAGCCGTGGCTGGACCTTGTGTCAAGCAGTGGCTGGAACCCAGGCACCTGAGGCCAGTAACCTCTTGACTCCTCCTTTCAACCTTAGCAGCAGCGAAGACCAGGGTTTCCACTTTACAGATTGGGAAAGGAAGCCTCTGGGGACGAAGGAGAGAACGGCTGTGTTTTGCTTTGCCTTTCTTCCCGTCTCCTTCTTGTTCAGGGAGCTGCACCCCCAAATACCCCGCTCCTCCTCCCCTAACTCCATTCTATGGGGCCTCCACCTTGTTCCTTGGTCCTGACCCCCATCACCATTAGGTGGGATTTTTGAACTTGGGCATGAGAGAGTCCAGCAGAGACCTTTGGGCAGCTGGAGGAAATTTGTTGTTCTTTCTTATCTAACTGAACTTCTATTTAGTAAGGGACACATCTGAAGTAGGCAGCCGGATGAACTTTTATGTCTATTCACACCCACGTAACGTCACCGGCAATGAGCACCCCATAGGCTCCCTCCTGCCTCCTCCCCACCGACACCTCCCCAAATAAACATCTGTGATCTCGACCACCGTCGACTAGTTTTGCCTCTTTGAGGCATGGTGTAGGAATCGAATAGCATGTGTTCTGTGTCTGGCTTTTCATTCAATCTTGTGCTTATTACAGTGCCTGCGTTACTGAATGCCGTGGTAGTATGGTCCTCTTTGTAGCTGCCCAGGACCCCGTGGCCCGACCTTGCTGGGATTTACTTACCCATCCTCTTGCTGCTAGACACTTGTGTGGTCTCCAGCCTTGGCGGCTCTGATGAACTTGGCTGTTCACATGAACTCTTGGGCCTGTGTTGGGTGGGGATAAATACTCATTTCTCTTGGGTACATGCCAGAAGCAGAATTTCTTGGGTCTGTCTGTCTCTCTAGCTTTGGTAGAGCCTGCCAAGCTGGCCACACCAACTTCTATTCCTCCAAGCAACCTCACACAGTTCTGGTTTCCCCACATTCTAACACTTGGTGTTGCACGTTCTTGTAAGCTCCGTCATTTGGGTGGGACAGAGTATCACTTTGCATTTTCCCCCTGACGAATGATGTTCGTGACCTTGAGCAACTTTCCCAGGCTTACTCATCATTTGGATAATCTTCTCTATGGAAGTCATGCTCAAGTCTTTTGACCACTTTTTTAAAAAATTGGGTTGTCTCCTTTTTCTTATTGCTGGCCAGTGGATCTTTACATATTCTGAGGCCTGCTTTTTTACTGTCTTCATGGTGGCTTTTGATGACTGGGAGTTCCTAATGTTAATGAAGTCGAAAGGTAAAGATTTAAATGTAGATCTACAAGGTCGCTGTCAGCCATATTTTCTACTCTGGACAAAAGCCAGACCTCAGCAAAAGGGGAGAGTGAATCTCAAGTTTTGGGAGAGATGGAGAAAGAGCCCTACTATCTTCCTCATCTCTGGTTCCAGCTTCTCCTGGGCCTAGCCCCATCCCTCCTCTCCAGTGGCCTGGGTTTTCTACTCTTCCTTCGGGCCTAGGATATCTTTGATTCTAGCATCCTTCCAATAAAATCTCATTTTAGCTTAAGCTCATTCGAGTTGAATTTTCTTTCAGTGTGACTCAGTAGTCCCCATTTCACAGAGGAGGAAACTAAGGTTTAGGGAGTTGTCACGATTTGCATGGAGCCCCACACTGGTAAGTCTCGGGGCTGAGATGCAGGCTCCAGTCCAGCTCAGTAGGAGAGTGGCTCAGGAGACCCTGGGGAAAGGGTTTGGGGGTCAGGAAGAGAGAGCTTAGGGTTTGTGATGAGAAGGTAGACCCCTGGGAATTGAGGGCTAGGTCAGAGGGAAGAAGGTCAGGGTCAGGGAAATGTGCTGGAATGGAGACAGCTGGAATGGGCATGCTGGTGCTTAGGATGAGATACAGGCAGGAATAAGCCTGGACAGAGTGGGGTGAAGGCAAATGTTTCCTTTAGGTGTCTAAGGAATCATCTATAAAATTGTTACTTAATCCAACATTTACACCTGTTTTTCCTCTAAGAGTTTTACAGTTGTAGATCTTATATGTAGATTCGTCTTGAATTCGTTTTATATATAGCGTGAGGTAGGGATCCAACTTCATCCTTCCTTTTGCATGTGGATATCCACTTACCTCGGCACCATGTGTCAAAAAGAATACTCTTCCTCCGTTGAGTTGGTACCACTGTCCAATATTAATTATGTGTCCAATTCTTGACTATCATTTCCATCCCATTGATCTGCACATCTGTCCTCGTGACAGCACCATGTAGTGCCGACTTCTGAACGTTTTAAAAAGTGTTGAAATCAGAAGAGTGAGCCCTCCAACTTCATTCATTTTCAGGATTGGATTTATTCATGGGTCGCCTGAGTGGCTCAGTGGGTTAAGCCTCTGCCTTCGTCTCAGGTCATGATCTCAGGGTCCTGGGATTGAGCCCCGCATTGGGCTCTCTGCTCAGTGGGGAGCCTGCTTCTTCCTCTCTCTCTGCCTGCCTCTCTGCCTACTTGTGATCTCTGTCAAATAAATAAATAAAATCTTTAAAAAAAAAGATTGGATTTGTTCTTGTTCCCTTGCATTTCCATATGCATTTCAGGATCAACTTGTCCATTTCTGCGAGAACGGCAGCTGGGATTTTGCTAAGGGTTACACTGAATATGTAGATCCATTTGGGGATTATTGTCACTTTAACAAACTTGTCTTCTAATCCATAAACAGAGGATGTCTTTTCATTTATTTGGATCTTTAAGTTCTTCAGATAATATTTTATAGTTTTCAGAAGATAAGTCTTACACTTCTTTGGTAAAATTTATTCCTAAGTATTTTGTTCTTTTCGATGCTACTGTAAATGGAATTGCTTCTTAATTTCATTTTTGGTTTGTTCAGCACTACCATATAGAAATAGTTGATTTTTGTATATTGAACATATATCTTGTGATCTTGCTGAATTCTCGTATTAGCTTCAATAGCTCTGTTGTTGATTCCGTAAGATTTTCTATATACAAGTCATGTGACTCTCAAATAGAGATAATTTTACTTCTTATTTTCCAATATGGATGCTTTTTGTTTCTTTCTCTTACCTAATTGCCCTGGCTTGAATGTCCAGTACAATGTTGAGTAAAAAGAATGAAGACATTCTTTTTTTTTTTTTTAAGATTTTATTTATTTATTTGACAGAGAGAGAGATCACAAGTAGGCAGAGAGGCAGGCAGAGAGAGGGGGGGGAAGCAGGCTCCCCACAGAGAAGAGAGCCCAATGCAAGGCTCGATCCCAGGACCCCGAAATCATGACCTGAGCTGAGGGCAGAGGTTTAGCCCACTGAGCCACCCAGGTGCCCCGAGAGAAGACATTCTTACCTTGTTCCTGATTTCAGGGGGATGGGGAGAGGGTGTGTTGGGTGGCCACTGGGGAGCCCATGAGGGGAGCAGGTTTAGGAGAAAGGGAAAGAGAGCCTGGATTCTGGCCAGAGAAGGCCATGAGGCAGCTGGTTAGTAGGTCAGCTCCTGGGTGACGATTGTACCCTAAGAGAGGGTCTATTGCCCAGGAGGGTAGGTTCCTTGGGAGTGCCCTGGGGAGGGACCACCTGGGGGGACAGTGTATCCTGCACACCCCCCACCCCACCCATGACTCATCTCTTCCAGGTAGAGTATCTCTTCTCCTCTAGAAAGGCAGCTCCGTGTAGCTCCTGGTGCTGGAGGTCAAAGCACGGGTAAGAGCTATTTGCTGAAATGCGGAAGGAGCTTGGTCAGCAACCAGCGGTGGTTGATGGAGGAGTGGGGGGACAGTGCTTAGAACTAGACATTCATGCATAAAAACAAACATTTGTTAAGCATCTACTATGTGCTACCCCCATCTAAGTTCTAAACAGAGTAGGTGACAGCCAGACAACAGTAGTCCCCATGGGTTAGTGAATTACAGATCGCCTTAGGGCTGGTGGGAATGCCGTGTCCCTAAAGATGGCAACCTACCCCTCCCTGGTGGACCTCCTCCTGACTTCCATCCTCCCCTTCTCCTGCCTCCTTTTTCCTTCTCCTGACCCTCTTTCCCCATCACCCCTCCTCCTCACATCTTCCCAGGAAATCAACCTGGTGCCCTCTGGGATGCCCAGAAGGTGACCAGAGAGGGCCTGAGGTTGGCTGCTTGGCCGGTCACATGGCGCTCTAGGTTCTGGAGGCCCTTGGTGGGCGTGGTGCTGAGGGGGTGCTGGGCTTAGGTGGTCCGTGTCCCCCCACTTTCCCCGCCACATACAGCCCCCATGGGGCCTTCAAAGGCTCAAAAGAGCCCCACACCAAGGGCTCGTGCAGGGATGGGGCGGGGCAGGAGCGACAGCATCTGGGTAACTCGGGGGTCATGCAGGGCAGTGCAGGCCTGGCTGGGGTTTACCGCACACGCATGCACGCTAGTTCAGGTGTCTGCGGACCTAATAACCTGTGCATGCCTCCCTGTGTGCCCACATTTGCGTGTGTTTGGGTTAATGCCTGTGAGAGGCTGTGTGTTTCCTCCTGTGCCCATACCAATGCACACCCACTTGTCTGTGGCCTCATACGGCTGTCCGCCCATGTGCAGGTGTGTCAGCACACCTGTGTCAGGCTCAGGTGTGAGTCTGGGATTTAGGATGTTCTGTGTTGGATGTTTCCTGGTAACGGACGTGTCCGAGGTGGCTGGCTAGGGAGTAAAGTGTGGTCCGTGGAGGATTCTGAGCCCTTTCCCCGGGTGTGCACGCCTGCGTGTGTGTGTGTGTGTGTGTGTGTGTGGGTGGGTGTGTATGCACACACCCACACATGTGCATCCATACAGTGAGGACAGGGTATGTGTCCCACCCTATTGTAACTGAGCTTTGAATTGCTCCCTTCCCTGCCCTCTGTCCCCGTCCCCACCTATGGCAGCATAAGCCAACACGTGTTTCCAGTTTCCCTCCCTGAGGAAGTGGGGTGACAACCCCCATCCCTGCCTGCCCCCTACCTCTGGAATACCCTTGTTTTCAAGACCTTAAGTCTTCAGGCATAACTCCCAGGCTATGGTCTCCTCTTCCTCCTCTTCTCCCACCAAGCCTGGTCTGGGGGGTCTGGTGGGGGATGGGAACGTTGGGTGGTGGGGAGGGGAGAAGGGATACGGCACAGCTATGGGGTCCGAGGAGTTTCCTGCAGAGCAGTGTCCAAGGGGCGTGCAGGGCCGGACCCCCTCCATCTGCAGGGGTTCTGGGCAGAAGGGGCTGACCAGGAGGGAGGCAGTTAGTACGGGCGTGGGGGGCGGCAAGAACACGAAGGACTCTGTCTCGGGAGCCCCACTACGTTTGCCAAGAGGGGCTGTGTGCCAGGCCCCACGCACCGTGTGACTTGGGTTCTTTCCCCTGCTACTTGCAGCAGCCCCCATTTTACAGATGAGGCAAGTAAGGCTCACGGAGGTTCACAGCACTAGTAAGTGGGGAGGGAGGGGCTGTGATGCCAACCCAGAGCAGAGCTGCCAGACCACAGATTCACAGCTCATCCCTGCCCCGGCTGGGGGTGGGGCTTCACCTGTGCTCAGAGCTGAGGTCCTGGAGCCTGGGGAGCCTGCTTCTTCAGAGTGGCCAAGGGGGTGTTCAGTCTGCAAGGAGCAGAGCAGCAGGAGCATGGGACGGGAGGGGACTTGCCCAGTCCTGGTGATGATGACCAGTGGGAACAACCACATGGAGGCCAGTGGGACAGGCCTGAGTGGACAGGCTTCTGAGGCCGTAAGAGACACCCCAGAGAGACCTGGGGAGTCTTTGGAGGTGGGGGAGAGTCTACAACATACCCCCGGGACTGGGAAACAGCAAAAAGCTTGTGCTGTTGCTCTTGTGGCCTCATTTATGCATGCGAGTGGGGAACACTGGGGCCTGGGGTGCCTTGCCAAAGCCAGCGAGGAGTGCTCACGACAGGGGTGTTGTGGCCGACACAGGGCCCTTGGGAGCTTGGCTCTGGGTTCCAATCCCAGCTCTGTCTTCCCCACCTTGGCTTAGTATGGCTCACCACTCCCAGCCTCTGTTTCTACGTCTGTAAAATGGGCCAATAATACTGTCCACCCTCTAGGACTGTTCTGAGGCCTTAATGAGATAATAGGCTCCAAGTGCTCATTAGCGCAGTGCCCAGCCCTGTGAGGACAGATGAGCTCGGGGCCGCAGTCGAGGGGAATCTGTTCCCCTCCACCAACCTCCCGGGCGGCCGTGTCACCCTGTAATTATCTTTCAGGGCACAGACCCCCCCATGGCATTTCTAGTGATTTCATGAGTCTGGGAGATTGGTTCCTTAAAGAAGAAACTCGTCCTCGCTGGCCCGGGAGGGACAGGTCGCCAGAAGGAGCCGTGGGCTGCAGTGGCAACGAGCAATGCTTTATGGGGCACGTAAAAGCTGCTGACCCCGCGCCTGTCCTTAATGAGCTGTACGGGGCCCCGGCAGCGTCCAATAACCTGCCGCTCCAGCTGAGCCCGGCTGACCTGGGAGGGGACGGGGACCGGCCTCATCTCTTCCTGAGACACGGGCAGGTCTGGGCAAAGGGTGTGGAGGAGGGAGAAAGGAGACCAACTCCCTCCCTGCCCGCCTGCAGGAGACCCCGAGCCCTCTGTGTCCAGGCGGCGTGGCACAGGGCGCGTGGGGTCTTGGACAAACTGCTTCCTGCCCCAGGGGCCTCTGTCCCTGTCTCTCGAGAAGGGCTCATAAGCCACACCTGCAGGTTGTCCTGTGGTGCAAGAGGAAGAAAAAGAGCCCAGTGCCCTGAGCGACGGCCCCAGGGGAGCCTTGATGGCTCAGCATCCCCAGGGTGACCCCTGCTGGGTGGCTCAGCCTACATTCCTTTCAGGGTTTGGGCCTCTGCTCCCCAAAATGGGCCGGCCCCAGGTGGGCTTGGATGCCCGGCCTTCATTCTCCCTTGACTTGACTGCAAGGGCTCATGCGTGCCCCGGAAATCCCATTCTGTGCTGTTTATGGTGCTTCGTTGGTTTAAAAAGAGCCGAGGCTGCAGTGTCCCCCTGCCAGGGACGTGAAGAACAGTGGGGTTGGTGGCCAGTGGTCCAGATCCACACCCTGCCCGGACCCATGCTCTGGGCCGTGTGTGAGCTGAGTGTCCACGCTCAGACCACGTCCCCCACGCCTGGGCAGAGGCACCCCTGGGCAACCGTGCATCTTGGTTTCAGCAGTGGGGGACCCCTTTGCCAGGCTGGTGGGGACAGGGTGCAGCTAGTCCTTCACCTGCTCGGCTCTGCTCCCAGACGCACTTGCCCCTTCGGCAAATGTCCCTTACGCACTTCCTCAGGGACCGCGCGTCACAATCTGGGCGACAGCCTGTGTGGTGGAGTTGATCCCTCCTGATCCCAAAGCAGGAAACTGAGGTTTGAAAGGTCAAGCCCCTTGCCCAAGGTCATGCTGCGGGTAGGTGACCAAGGCAGAACCTTGACCGGGCGCCACAGTGCTTTCACGGCCCCTGTGTCCTTGGCGCCCCCTTCAGGTTCAGGCTGAAATTACCAAGGGCAGTGGGGCTGGAGGGAGGCCCCGAGCCCTTAGGTGTCTGCCTTGGGGCTCTGTCCTTAATAACTCCAGGCCTCCATCGGGGCCAGAGACCTGAGTCCCAGACTGGTCTACTGAGGCCTGGTGAGCAACCCTCCCCACCTGTCTCCTTCCTCTCCTACCACCAGATTCGGCTCTGAACAGCCTTTCCACTCCTGTGCTCTTGACACCCCTGGAGGCCATGGGCTGGCTGTACCCTCTGGCCCAGGAGGGGCAGGCGTGCTGTAGGACATCAGGCTGGGCTCAAATCCTGTGTCTCCTTCTACCATGTGGTCTTGGGCAAGTCCCCTTGCCCCCCTGGCCTCAGTTTTCTCACCTGGAAAATAAAGCTAACAGAGAGGCCAAGTGAGGGTCCCCGTGGGGGGAGGGGAAGCATGTGGGGCCTGGGGTGGGGCAAACACATAAAAGAGACGTCTCCCCCGATGTATGCCCTTGTGGTTGCAGCGGTGCGCCCATGCCCCCCGACTTCTTCCAAGTCTTTTATAACAAAGTCTGTGCCCTCATCAGACCGAGGCATTGCCTGAACTGTAGGAGGGAATCCCACTTTTGAGAGGCTGGCCCTCCACTCCTCCTGTGTCCCCCAGCTCTGCTTCCAGGGGCACGGTCCCTCATTTTCCACAGGATCTGTGTGCGGATGTAGCGAGACAACACAGAAAGTCTCCTGGCACGGGGTTGGGCACACAGGGGCCCTCCACCCAGAGGAGCTCCCTTGCTGTGAGCCCGGCCCCTGGTCAGGCTCTTAGCGGGCCCCCAGCTGCACCTGCCGTCACCGTCCTCGGGACAAGGCCACCCTGGGGAGTCTGTGACTCCCCAACACCGCTTCTCCACCAGCCAGATCTGCCCTCCAGTGGGGTCTTCTTAGGAATCTGGGTGGTCCAGGGCCTCCTTCCGAGAGCATCCTTTTTCTGGTGGGGACATGGCCCGGAGGGATGCCTGTGTGTCCCTGTGCGCTTGTGTGGGGATGGCAATGGGGGAAGGCAGTCTTAGGGCCCTCCCCGTGTGGCTTGAACCTACCCCGCTTGTCTCTGGCAGGCCCCCTGCGCCCATCACCTCCAGTGACCAGGTTTCTGCCAGACGGCACATGGAGGGTCTGGGGCCCATCTAGCAGGGCTGAACGCCTCTTATAGGGCAGCAGAACACAGTGGTTAGCGCTCAAGTTCTGGGGCTCCATTGGCCTGGGTTCAAATCCCAGTACCTAATTCCTGGCTGTGTGACCTTCCGCAACTTGTTTAACCTCTTTGTGCTTCACATATCTGGAATTGGCTCCTTACTGGTGAGATCAGTATCTCCCCTGTCTCCACCTACGAGATAAGGAAATGGTTTTCCAAGTGCTGGATGTTGAGGCCTCTGTGGGCCTACTCAGGCATGGCCTTCTAACCTGAGGCCGAAGGGCTCCTTGAGAGGAGGGGTGTCTTACCCGGAGGGAGGCATACCAGATAGGATCTAGGCAGAGTGGGGGTCCGCTGTGGTGTCCCTCGAAGGCCCAGTGAGCCCTGGCCCCACCAGAGACCCTAGCGGGCGAGAACTCCAATTAAAGGTATTTCCCCTTTTTCCTACCTTGAAATTCCTATTGATTTCCTCCCTAAATAGAAATTCCCATTGATTCCTTGTCTGTTCAGATTAGTGTCCTCAGCTGTGGCCTTCAGTGCATAATATCTTCCTGCCTTGGTCCAGACCCCAATAACTCTCGCCAAGGTGACCCCACCACACCTGCTTGGCAGGGCCCTGTTTCCCCAGCTGGGGCGGGGAACAGGAGCTGGGACGAGGGCCTGGGCGGCCTCTGGCCTTCCCCTGACAGCCCATCACCCTCCTCCTGCCCCGGAGGAAGAAGACATGGAGACGTCACTGACTTTGGACTTGGATCCATCTGGGCAGGCTGTCTCTGCCCGGGAACCATGAGCCCATTGCTCAGGTGGGAAGTTGGGACCTGCAGAGGCACCGTTGCCAGGAAACAGCCTCCCATGGGTGAGTAGAGGTGTGTTCTGGCCAGGCAGCAGCAGGGGGAGGGCCCTGACCTCCCCTTGGGCTCCCCTGTTCACTCTGATTGTTAAATTTTCAGGAATTCTGTGAGCTGGTCAATGTGTTTGTACCTTGAAATCAGCCCTGGCCAGAGACCTTATACTATGTAAATTGGCAAATGCTGCAAGTCCAGTCTGCTTTCCCTCCCCATCCCAGTTGTTAAGATTGCCTGTTGTTACCCATTTCCCAGCACTCCGCCGGCCTGCTCCTTCCGTGGCCTGCCACTCATTCCCACCCAAGAGACCGGGGCGGGGCGGGGGGGGCTCCGGTTTCTGAACACAGTGGCATCTTTCACATCTCCCTGCCTTTGCTCGCACTGGTCTCCCCATTTCCCTGGTGAAATCCTAGTTGACCCATCTCAATGCCCTGCCCTGCCCTTCCCTCCCCCAGGCCCTGGGCTGAACATGGGGGTTCAAGAAGAAAGAAGGCAGACGGGTCCCTATCCTTACAGACTCACAGCCAGAGTCCTCTGAGCCAGCTGGGACACTCGGGAGCTGGGTGGGCTTGGGCAGGTCACCATGCTCCTCGTGCAATGCCCCTCTGTGCAGTGGGTCTGAGCCAAATCATGGCAACTCCTGCCCTTGGGGAACAGGATCGAGCCTGGTGTTGACCTGGTTCCTGCTGTCTAAATGCTCTTGACACCCCCATGAGGAAGTACAAACATTGATGAGGGACAAAGAGGTGCAGGAACACACCCAAGGTCACATATCTTGTGAGTTGTGCAGCCAGGATTTGAGCCTCCTTTATGCCTACCTTGCCCTAGGAAGCCATGGACGGTGCCCGGGCAGATACCCCGATTCTCCTCTGGCTCTCCCAACAGTCTAGGTTTGACTCTCCTGTGTCCCTACTGTCAGCCCCTGGAGCCAGGTACTGAGGTGGCGGGAAGAAGAATCTGAGCAGGGACGTCGGGTCAGGGTGGGGGGAGGGCAGCGGGAAATCGGGTCTCCCCACCCATGGCAGCACCCACGCCAGCCCGCAGGGCCAGTAGTAGAGGGAGAAGTGGGGTGAAGTGGTATCCAGCCCTCACCCCACCGCTTCATCCACCTGGGTTGACTTTGCCACATGTGATGACCGCTGCTTGCCTCAGTTTCCCTGCCTGGCCTCCTTCCGCTGGAATTGGAACCTGGAACCGGCTTATACTGATTAGAGGTAAAGGAAGGAAAAAAGAGAATGGTAGTAACAAAGGATATTTCCTGCGTGCCTACTCTGTCCTCGTTAGCCCCGCCGTGGGAGGACTGTTGGCCTCACGGAGTTCACCTGGACCTTCAGAGCAGGAACCAGCGCACCCAAGGTCACATGGAAAGTCATTTCCTGGGCTGGGCTTTGAGTCAGGCCCGCCTGATGGTGCCCTCTGCATCCCCAGCGTCACGTAATGTCAAAGGCAAAAGCCCTGGGGTCCCTCATACCTGAGTTCAAAACCAATCTGCTGCTTCCTGGGCAGCCACTGTATGATAGGACAAGTGATACCATTTCTCTGTGTCCGCGTCCATAAAAAGGGCACGATGATGGCAAATCCCTCTCTGGGTTGGGATGAGAAGGCAGCACGATTTGGCTTGTCGGTGTCTTAGCCACCCACACTGCACATAATAAGGTCTTGATACAAGATGGCTGTTTTCAGGGGCGCCTGGGTGGCTCAGTCGGTTGAGCCTCTGCCTTCGGCTCAGGTCATGATCCTGGGGTCCTGGGATCGAGCCCCACATTGGGCTCTCTGCTCGGCAGGAAGCCTGCTTCCCTTCCTCTCTCTCTGACTGCTTGTGATCTCTCTCTCTCTGTCAAATAAATAAAATCTTTTTTTTTAAAGATTTATTTATTCATTTATTTGACAGACAGAGATCACAAGCAGGCAGAGGGGCAGGCAGAGGGGCAGGCAGAGAGAGAGGAAGGGAAGCAGGCTCCCTGCTGAGCAGAGAGCCCGACGCGGGGCTCGGTCCCAGGACCCTGGGATCATGACCTGAGCCGAAGGCAGAGGCTTTAACCCACTGAGCCACCCAGGTGCCCCAAATAAATAAAATCTTAAAAAAAAAAAAAAAAAGATGGCTGTTTTCACCACTTTTCCTGGTGCTGTCCAGACCCTGCCTTGGTCCCACCAACCACCAAGTGGGCTGGCATCCTCGAAGTCTGGATTTTTGGGTCTCACCCCCCACCTGGCTCAACCTTCTGAGAAGGTTCAAATTGGACTTTTTTGGAGCCACTCCCCTGGCTCTTCCTGCTGTTTGGCTGATGGCTCAGGATTCTTGGGCCTCCACCTGGTGGGACTTGACTAGTTATGGAGCCTCCGTTCCCTCATCTGTTAAATGGGAATGATAGTTCCCATCTGGATCACACCCAGCACCAGAGAAGGTGGTGTGGGGCAGGGTGCTGAGGAGAGGGGTCACCACAGCGGCTCCCGGGGACCCCGGGAGCAGGTCCTTGGGGCAAGATATCTTCAAGACTACATGGAGAGCTAAGATTTATGGAGTGTTGAGGATTTTCCATGCATGGTCTCATCGCACGCTCCTGCAGCTCCAGGAAGTCACTCCTACGATTATCCCCAGATGCAGCCGCCGAGGGGGTGGCAGTCTCACCCCAGAGCCCCCTGATCTCACTGCTATGCAAACCTACCCCACAGCTTCCCTTCGGTCTTCCTGGTAAATCCCATTCTCTCTCTGATGGGCGGATATTTTTTGATGCGTATAACCTGATTATTTCCTGATTAGCCACTCACCATGGCTAGTTCACTCTTCCCATTGAACCCAGCTCCTTAGGAAGGGTGCTCTCCCCCCCTCTGCAGAGCCCCCCACAGTGCTGCCAGGGGGCGGGAGTGTGGTCTGTGGGGATCCGGGTGGCCCTGGGCGCTGATGAGCTGAATTTGCTGTGGTTCGGACACAGGAGGGGAGGTTATGCGGGTCGCAGTGTTGCTGGCATATGGGGGCCATGGTGTGTGGGGCATC